>NC_051209.1:19302599-19428478 GCF_015220075.1 Falco rusticolus | reverse complement strand
GATCCAAGGACTGATATCCACGGATTGACCCCTCGTGGGAAACGTCAGTCTGGGACTCAAACGTTGACACTCTGGACAAGCATGATGATGGATTTTGCATCGCAAAAGATATTTTAAATTGACAGACCAGTGCCCGACCCCCTGATGAAAAAAGTGATGAGACATAAGGGCCTGTTGCATCAGATCCGCACCAGAGGAGTCCAGCGGGAGCTGCAAGATCATCAGCAGGGCATTTCCTTCACAGATGAATCCTGCAATCCAGTGTGACTGCGGATGTGCAGGTGTAATATCTTATGTGTACGTTAACTCACTATTACCCATAATGTTTTTAATAAAAAAATAGTTGTTCGAATTTACCGTCCTTAGCAGTGCCTGGTCAATGCTCGCGCAACATCCGCAACATAAGCAGAGTCTGTAACAATGTTTACAGCATGTGGATAACTGGCTAGCTGAAAAGGGTCACATAGACATAGTCCAGCTGGCTGGACAAAAATGCACATCGCTCTCAGCTTATCTGAAGTAAAGGAAAAATACACTATCCCTGGCTGTTCTTGTTACACAGTAACAGGAAGATCGCGGTGGGAAAAGAATGTTGCAGGTGGGAACAGATAACTACAGAAGAGAAACTAGGGGCGGGCTTGGTATTGAGCAACTAACCAATAATGAGCTTAACTTTTGTAATATGTATGAGCTAATTATAAGAAGCATAAAAGGTGACTGTAAGGTACAATAAACGAAGTCTGCTGATCACTCATATTGAGTGACTGCGTCTTCCCTCCGTCGCGACAACAGCACATCATGAAAACTTTTTAAAGGCAACAATGACAGCACTAAGTTCAACCAATTGTGGTGATCCCTGTTTTAAATGTATCAATTCCTGCCATTGCTTCCCGTCATACCAAGTGACCACTGCCTTTCCTGATTTCCCAGAACCATCTGTAAAGACCGTAGGGCCTTTCACTGGGCTATCTGCTGCCAGCGGCTTTTGAAGTATTTGTAAGTCCGAATAAGTTGGTAACAATTTATGACTGGGAAGAAGATAGGATATTTGTCCCTTAAATCCTTCCAGAGCTAACTGAAATGGTAAACTGTTTGCCAAACACCAGCTTACGTAATCGCGTTCAATGGTAATTATCAGGTGATTGGGATCTTGGCCCATGAGCTGAACACATCATGTACGTCCCTTGGTGATGATTTTCGATGCTAGTTCAATCTGAGTGCTCACTGTCTTCCGTGGTGGTATAGATAAAATAACCTTTCTAAGACATGTAGCGGATCCTGCCAGCACTCATTTCATTGGCCCAACAATCCCATGGGATGATAGTTAGCAATGGCAACATATAAACTAATCTGAGTTTCTAAATCTACACGGTGTACCCTTTTTTGTTGCAGACCATCGGCCACCCTCTCTAGGGCTAAGGTGGCTTTTTTAGTTAGTGATCAGGGAGACATCAGATCAGTGTCACCCTTCAATAGATCAAAAAGTGGTTTCAATTGGTCTGTTGTAAGAGCCAAGTATGGCCTTATCCAATTTATGGTCCCTAATAATTTTTGCAAATCATTTAGGGTTCTGACATTTACTCAGAGCTGGATAGACTGTGGCTCAAGTGTTTGATCTAGCACTTTAACTCCCAAATATTTCCACGGGGCTTGTTGTTGAATCTTTTCTGATGCTATACATGTTGCGACGGAGGGAAGACACAGTCGCTCAATATGAGTGATCAGCAGACTTCGTTTATTGTACCTTACAGTCACCTTTTATGCCTTCTTATAATTAGCTCATACATATTACAAAAGTTAAGCTCATTATTGGTTAGTTGCCTAAATACCAAGCCCGCCCCTTGTTTCTCTTCTGTAGTTATCTGTTCCCACCTGCAACATTCTTTTCCCACCAAAATCTTCCTGTTACTGTGTAACAAGAACAGCCAAAGACAGTTATTTTTGCTTTACTTCAGATAAGCTGAGAGCGATGTGCATTTTTGTCCAGCCAGCTGGACTATGTCTATGTGACCCTTTTCAGCTAGTCAGTTATCCACAATTCCCCCGTTTTTATTTTGGGCGACATAGGCTTGGTTGACCATTTTCAATAACAGCATTTTAACACAGGAAAATACACAGCCAACTTATAAAATCTCAGTTCAGAAGTATAATTCCTGAAATACTTGAAAAATAAGTTAGCTTGAAGCTTGATTTAGATGCTCTTTCTGTTCCAGTGATATAAAAAGTTTAAAAACTTCAAAGGTAATTTAAAGTTCTGAACATGGACTAATGCAAGCTCAAAACCCAAAAAGAAACCAAACTGATGTTTGACTAGGAATATTTGCAAATATTTTAGTGGAAAATCCCTGACCATTAACAATTTTCTGTCCAAATAACAACTGCCCTTATGCAACCAACCAGTCCATACATTTTCTGAAGAATTCCTCATCGATATCAAAGAATTAACAAAGGGAAAAAATTAGTTCTAAGCTATATAC
This sequence comes from Falco rusticolus, assembly GCF_015220075.1. Lineage (NCBI taxonomy): Eukaryota > Metazoa > Chordata > Aves > Falconiformes > Falconidae > Falco > Falco rusticolus. The sequence continues at coordinate 19,426,001 of NC_051209.1, read as the reverse complement.
ATTCATAAGGGGATTTTTCAATAGTTACATACAGATTTACACACTAAGCCATAATGGCTTGTAGGTGATACACACAAGAAGAGTACGTTGCTTATCTGTCTGAATGTCTGTGCTAAATTTGACAACTGTGCCACAAGCCAAGCCTACATGGGTGCTGTGTTATGCACGTTCCTTAACAAACAGAAGTATAATAGGTAAATTCCCAAGATCTAGTCCCCAACCTAATTATATTTTTTTGTAGCCAATTAAGGAAAATAACACAAATGTGCATATCTACATGTGCACACACCTTTTAGTTCAGAACCAATCTGTGATATAAGGTCTTAGCCTTATGGCATCATCGAATCTTAACGAGTACAGTAATTAAAAATGCAGTCTTACTGTAAGTGCGATTTATGCTGACATTCCCTCAAATGCTACACGTGAGTATTTCTCACTCAACTGCCTCAAGTTAAAATAGTAGTATTTGTTAATATGTATTAAAAAATCATTAATTCTCTACAATAGCAGTTGACTTCCATAACACTATGTAAGCAAAAGAGGCTTAAGATGGGTTTTCTGAATGCTAACAATTTATTTTAGACTGTCTAAACTCAGGTCTTGAAAGATTTCACTCTGCCAGACGTAGAAACACTGTTGCACTCCAGTTGTGATATCCCTTTTCCCAAGTTGTCACATGCACATCTTGCTCAAGCAACATTATTGTTAAAGTTTCTCTCTGCTACATAAAAGCATATTGCACTTGTAGATATAAAAGACAGCACCCTTACTTAGATTATTACCTTATTACCTCATAACTCTTAGTATACCTTGTATCTCTGATTTCATCACTTCAAAAATTCACCAGAAGCAGATAAAACCACAGCATCCACAATACATAACCCAAAGGTGGCCAGCAACTCTTGTAAAACTGGACACACTTGTTGGAGTTCAGCCTTATTTGCAGCTGATACAAGAATATCATCCATATAATGATAGCAATACACTTGCAGAAATTGTTCCCATACAGGTGACAATGCCTTTGCTACATACCATTGACATATAGTAGGACTGGTTTTCATACCCTGCGGCAACACCATCCATTGGTATCGCTTACAAGGAGCCATATTGTTTCTGCTAGGTATTGAAAAAGCAAATTTACATTTATCAGCTTCGTGTAGAGGAATAGTGAAAAAACCAATCTTTTAAATCAATTGCCAAAATGCCCCAGTTTCATGGGATCACCATCAGGGAAGGCACACCTGACTGCAGGGCTCCCATTCCCTCCATTACATCATTTACTTTCCTTAAATCTTGTAACAAGCACCATTTGCCTGATTTCTTTTTTATCACAAACACAGGGGTATTCCTCTCCTCCCCTCTCCTTTCCTTTCCTCTCCTCTCCTCTCCTCTCCTCTCCTCTCCTCTCCTCTCCTCTCCTCTCCTCTCCTCTCCTCTCCTCTCCTCCCCTCCCCTCCCCTCCCCTCCCCTCCTTCTTTTTATTGAATAGTGACCAGATCTAAGTAAGAACATGTGGCATGGGACTTGCTTATCCAGTTAAAGTAATTGCCTAAATGACTCACAACAATTATCTAGATGCTTGTGTTTATATTAGTTGATGCTTATGTGGAAGGTTGTCTCCTCTATTTTAAACCTGTACAGGATGAATGAATGGCAGTAACCTTGCTATTCATAGAATCGAATCTCCGTTTATTTTTTGGTAGAAATAGTTGGGATATCCCAATTAATGGGGAGGAAAATACTGCATGTAGAATGAACTGGGAATAGCGTAGAGACCTGAGACATGAAACCAGGCTGAGTGGCATGTAGCCACTGCTAAGCCTGGCCAGATCAATGGTGATTCATGCAGAGCTACTCGAGAATTTGTTATTTCCTTCCTCAGTCATCTGGATTATGGGAGAATTGATTGCTCTAGTGCAGTACTGAACACAGTCCAGTGTTGTGCACTTATATTTACTGTACCAGGTTAATTAGTTCCATGAGTTTAGAATTACTTTTTTTTCTGCACAGTGCATACAAATGCCTCTGCAGGAGTAAGTTCACACAGAGCCAGGCTTGATTTCCTGGCATTTCAGATACCGAAGATTTTTAGCTTAACCCCTTTAAGAATAAGTGTACAAAATCTGTTGGGTTTTAGCACTGTGTCAAAGTAATGGGCTGTTCTAGGATATAGCTTGGAGATAAGCAATGCAGGAGCTATTAAACTAAGCTCAACAGTTGCTCAGTATTGTCAGTACTGGCTTCAGGATAACTACTTAAAGACATGTTCCATGCTTTCTAGCAACCCAAGTAAGCAGGAAGGTTTATTGGATTAGATGTAGTGCCAGATCTATACAGAAGATCTGGATCTGCATTTCCACAATGATACCTCTGCAATAGCTATCACTTTGGAGGCCAGGACACTTGAAAGAACAATGCAAAGATAAGAGCTGAAGTGGAGAAATTTTGTGAGCCCTTCACTAGCTTCAAATGGAGACAGTTGGACTATTTTCACGTGTACTGTGTCTGGATGAGATGGAGTTAATTTTCTTCATAGTAGCTTGTATGGTGCTATGTTTTGGATTTCTGACCAAGCAGTCTTGATAACACGCTGATGTTTTAGCTGGTTTGGCTGTTGCTGAACAGTGCTTGCACAATGTCAAGGCATTTTCCATTCCTTAACTCTGCCCCCTCAGTGAGTAGGTTGGGGTGGACAAGAGTCTGGGAGGGAACACAGCTGGGATACCTGACTCAAATTGACCAAAGGGATATTCCAGACCATATAATGTCATGTGCAGCAGTAAAGAAGGGGGAGGGGAGTTTTCCAAGGGCTGCCATCACTTGGGGCCTGGCTGGGCACTGGACAGCCTATAGTGAGTGATTGCTTTTGTATCACTTGTTTTTCTTTTTTTTGTGTGTGTATGGGTTATTTTGTTTTCTTTCTTCTTATTAAACTGTCTTTAGCTCAACTCATGAGTTTTCTCACTTTTGCCATTTGGATTCTTTCCCCCATCCCACTGGGAGAAGGGGGGGAGTGAATGAACGGCTGTGATGGTGTTTAGCTGCCTGCTAGGGTTAACCCACAACAGCATGGTACTTCTGAGTCTGGGAGCATGGCATTGTGTCCTTAAGCTGTATCCATGTGGATCCAGCTCAGATATGAGTGCCCTAGTAGGTACATGGAACTACTTGCATTGCTCAGAGTCTGATCAGCTGAATCATATCCTGGAGATGTCAAGACTGGCCCTTGTGTCCCTTCTATTCACCAATGCTAATATATTATTAATTATATTACATTTTGTTACTATGCATAGCTGAGTTGAAAGTTTCATGATGATGTTCTTTAATTTCTGAATGCAAAAATAATTAACTCTCAATAACTCAGTCTGGTGACTTCAGTATATCTGAATTTCCAATAACTATGTAGTTGTAATTATTGGCTAATAATTAATTTTTTGAACTGTGTATGTCATTGTATTTTTCAGTGAATCCAATTCTAAAACAGTGGGATTCCAAAACCATAAATGGTTTGTAGTGCTAGGCTCTCACTTTAAACAATTAGATGTTTAAGCATTAGAAATTGAAAATTTCCAAAGACATTGGTGCCTTTTATGCCTCAGACTGAGTATCTTAAGATATGCTATAGATACCATATTTTGAAAAATTAAATGATCTGTAGCTTCTTGAAATGAGGGCTTTTCAAAGTAATTTACATTGATTGATTGAAAATTGTGGCACCAAACAAAATAACTAGTTCATGAAAACTTAGGTACAACTTTAAAAAAAAGTTTAAACTATATTTTCAACTTGTCATCAAGTATCAAGACAATTATAAGACAATTATCAAGACTAACCAACTGGTATACTTTCCTTCATTTTAGGAGCCATCCTGATGTACATAGATTCAGTGTGGAGACAGTCCAGTGGTATCCTCATGACACTAGCATATTTACATCCAGTTCATTTGATAAAAATTTGAAAATATGGGATACAAACAACTTACAAGTAAGAGAGAATTTCTACAGCTTCCAGGCTTCTTTCTATACATGTCGTTCATTGCATATCTGCAGTTCACCCAGAACTCAGCAGGAGCAAGCATCTAGAAGGATGAAAACCATCCAGTTGTTAGAACTGCACATGCAGCAGCAGGGTGGTGTGGTTCTGGCATTCATGCATACCTTTGTCTGTTTCTGAAGACCTGAATGCCTAAACTGTATGAGAGCTTGGACTCCTTGGGACAATTAATTTTTGCTTTTGATGCGAACAGCTAATTGATTTTATGCTACGTAAATTTCCCTACCAAGGACTGGTCTGAAGCTATAATTTATTATGGGGCATTGTTGTGTCTCACAAAAAAACCCTAAAGCATTAAATATTTAATTTATTTGTATAGCAAGGGTAGTGAACAGCAGGGCTAATTATATGTAGTAACCAAGGCCTAAATACTGCTTTTGAAGGACAGGTCATCTTGACATTTAGAAATAGAGGACAAAGTGGTTTATATTTAAAATCAATAGTGTCATGACCCAAAAGGAGACGTTTAAGATGACCTGCCTCCCCTTGGGACCAATGACAAATTTTGTGGTTCCCTTGGACTGAATTAAGGTGAAACGACACCAACCAATCAGTTTTATGATTTATTAACACAAAATACAAGATGTGGTTAGATATGATAACTCAATGGTAATAACTTTAACTCAGGGGTCCTCAAACTTTTAAACAGGGGGCCGGCGCATGGATTAAGTGGGAGGAAGTTTACCATTTCAGTTAGCTCTGGAAGGATTTAAGGGACAAATATCCTATCTTCTTCCCAGTCATAAATTGTTACCAACTTATTCGGACTTACAAATACTTCAAAAGCCGCTGGCAGCAGATAGCCCAGTGAAAGGCCCTACGGTCTTTACAGATGGTTCTGGGAAATCAGGAAAGGCAGTGGTCACTTGGTATGACGGGAAGCAATGGCAGGAATTGATACATTTAAAACAGGGATCACCACAATTGGTTGAACTTAGTGCTGTCATTGTTGCCTTTAAAAAGTTTTCATGATGTGCTGTTGTCGCGACGGAGGGAAGACGCAGTCACTCAATATGAGTGATCAGCAGACTTCGTTTATTGTACCTTACAGTCACCTTTTATGCCTTCTTATAATTAGCTCATACATATTACAAAAGTTAAGCTCATTATTGGTTAGTTGCCTAAATACCAAGCCCGCCCCTAGTTTCTCTTCTGTAGTTATCTGTTCCCACCTGCAACATTCTTTTCCCACCGCGATCTTCCTGTTACTGTGTAACAAGAACAGCCAGGGATAGTGTATTTTTCCTTTACTTCAGATAAGCTGAGAGCGATGTGCATTTTTGTCCAGCCAGCTGGACTATGTCTATGTGACCCTTTTCAGCTAGCCAGTTATCCACATGCTGTAAACATTGTTACAGACTCTGCTTATGTTGCGGATGTTGCGCGATGCATTGACCAGGCACTGCTTAAGGAGGTAAATTCAGAACAACTATTTTTTTATTAAAAACATTATGGGTAATAGTGAGTTAACGTACACATAGATATTACATCCTGCACATCCGCAGTCACACTGGATTGCCAGGATTCATCTGTGAAGGAAATGCCCATGCTGATGCTCTTGCAGCTCCCGCTTGGACTCCTCTGGTGCCGGATCTGATGCAACAGGCCCTTATGTCTCATCAATTTTTTCATCAGGGGGCTCGGGCACTGGTCTGTCAATTTAAAATATCTTTTGCAGATGCAAAATCCATCATCACTGCTTGTCCAGAGTGTCAACGTTTGAGTCCCAGACTGACGTTTCCACGAGGGGTCAATCCACGTGGATATCAGTCCTTGGATCTGTGGCAAACTGACGTCACACACATGCCTTCTTTTGGTCGTTTACAGTAGGTTCATGTCTCCGTCGATACCTTCTCAAAAGTTGTGTGGGCATCAGCCCATACTGGAGAGAAGGCTCTGGACACCATTTCACATCTTTGACAGGCTTGGGCTGCTCTGGGGGTTCCAAAGCGTCTCAAGACAGACAATGGACCAGCATATTCATCTGTGCGCATGGCCAAGTTCCTTGCCTCTTGGGGGGTGGAACATGTTACTGGCATTCCACATTCCCCGACTGGCCAAGCCATTGTGGAATGTGTACACCATACTTTAAAACTACTTCTTGAAAAACAAAAAGGGGGAATGGGTTCTGAGACTCCGCATGCTCGTCTATGGAAAGCTGTGCATACATTGAATTATTTGACTGTGCCAGCCGGGAAAGAGTGTCCTGTGATTGTCTCTCATTTTTTGTCTTTGCAGGGAGGAGATCCTCTAATCTGAGCAAAGGTCTTAATGCGAGACCTACAAACGGGAAAGTGGACAGGCCCATGGGATTTAATCACCTGGGGATGTGGATATGCTTGTGTCTCCACAGATGCAGGGCCATGGTGGCTTCCCGCTAGGTGTGTTAAACCTGTTTCGGATCCTAGAATTGACAAAAGGACATCAGATACCGGCTGTTCCGCAGACCCCTTTAGAGGGGAGTCACAACATCTGGGTGACCCTGATGCGGAGCCTGAATCAGATGCAGCCTTGTGTCTTCTTAACATAGCCTGAACAGCCCTTCCACACGCATTTGGTGGGGGGGGGTTCCTTCAAACGGGTTAGTCAGTGGATAACAGAAAAATTGTTAACATTGAGATAGAACTAGTGTAAAAATATGACAGATTGTGCCCAGTGGTGGGATTTCTGGGATGATAAAAGTTTATTTCTAATTTGTGGAGATAGGGTTTGGCTAGGGCTACCCAGCAGGAAAGTAGGAGGACCATATACACCATAGGCAAATTAAGTTTGTTAACACTTTTGTAGAACATTATATTAAACCATAATCATTTATTGTTAGCACATGGTCATGGCTGTCAAGACTTGATGATATGTGTTGCTTGGATTTAATAGACCATCCAAAATAAATTCACAAATAGATCAAGGAAATAATGGAAGCAACACAGGAATTACAGGAGAGTCATGGGTTTCTAGATGATCGGTTAAATCACTTGGGGTAAGGGCCTTGGTTCACGGGATTGATTGAGTTGTGACTCATGGTATTGTTTGTAATTTGTGTCATCTTGCTAATGATACCATGTTTGTTTTCTTGTTTGCAAAGGGCCCTGCAACAGATGATAAACACGCCCTTTTTGGTTGAAAAACAAAAAGGGGGAAATTGATTAGACCGGGCTGCTGGCAGCTCAGGCTTCAACGATGGAATAGAGCTGTGTCTTTAAAGAGAGTGAGCTGCAACCTTGACTAAGTGAACTAAGAGACAAGAAGGAAGAAAGAGAGAAGACAGGATATGAAGCAAGACTAGAGCCGGATGGAGGGTGCCACATAGGCAGCTAGCCGAGAACATGAAACCCACACATCTTAGCCAATCAATAGTTGTTGCTGAGTAGGTTAGGTGTAAGGATAACCAATCAGAGAAGCTGGGGGAAAGGGTATATAAACCAGGAGATTCAAATAAGCGAGGCCCATGCCTTTGCTTTTGGCCACCTGCTGTTTTGTGTGTGTTGTTGTTTCCTGACCACCGTAACTCAAATTGCAACAGAGGGGAGGGGAGGGGAGCGGAGCGACATTACCGCCTGTGAATCCAGCTGTGTCCTGTTGGTCCTCTTCACCCTAGATGTCTTGGTGGTGTGGGTCCTACCCGAACTTTTGTCGATTCGGGTTTTATGCTCTCAAGAGGACGCTTCCTCGTTTACATACAAAGCAAGAGTGGGTGTGATCTGTGTCTGTGCAAGCTCAGTGTGTGAGTGGTGGTCACAGGGTGTCCTCATCAGTGGTTGTGAGGGGTTTAGGCAACCCCTGCTGTGCACACGAGCAGTTGCCTTATGCTACCACAGAAGTGTCTTCCAGGAAGCGCTAGATAGATCTTGCCTTCATGAGACCTAAAGCCATTCCATCCTGTACCACCTTGTGGTTACCAAGTTAGGCAACAGCAGCTCATTTTTCAGCTACAGCTTATTTCAGTTCCTCTCCAATTTGAGCAGAACAGCTTTGCACCAGCTCTGCTTGAATTTGTGCACTAAGCAATGTTTAAGGAAATTATCAATATATCTGTTCCTTACACCACCCTGTGATTTAAACATTGGTTGGTGCTATCCGCCCATTGTTTTCATCCTTTGCAGTGGTGATGCATATGTAGCATTTTCACTTCCCATTCTAAGTCTTCTTCAGAGGTGGTGATTCTCATGTAGTGGACAGAAGAAGAAAAAACAGAAGGAAGAGAAGAAAGGGCACAGCTGATCGTACAGCGCACAATACCAATAGCAATGATTAAAAATATGAATCCTGTAACTAATGCAGTAAATATCTTTGCTAGCCATGCTCCCCACCCTGTGAATCCAAGAGATTTCAGCAGGGAGATAATCCATGATCCAGGGCAAAGTCCATTAAATCAATCTACTGGCTGTATTGCTTGGAACAATTCTCCAATCTTATTGGTGACTTCCTTCATCTTTGTGATTCTTCTTGCCCAAAAACACTCAGATGGGTCATCTTGAGGTATCTCCTGTTGCTTGCCATCAGAGCTCCAGACCTTCTGTCAATCTGGGTCATGCATGATTGGAATGCCACAGGAGAGTGCCATTTGGGGATCTTTAAAGGGCCCATTTTATTGGTTATCCCAATTCTGATAACCATAATTGGTATAACCCCAACAAGTACACATATCCTGAATGAACGTCCTCAGTTCGGGAATATACCAAGTTTCAAGGGGGTCACCTGCTCCTGTAGAGCAGTTTAATACTCAGGAACAGCTCAACAGGGGTTCTCCTATCATGTCCTGGATGATGCTCCTACGTTGTCAACTGTCTCTGCTCCGGTGCCTGGAACACTTCCTCCCTTTCTTTCTTCACTGACCTTGGTGTCTACAGAGTTATTGCTCTCACAGTCTCACTCTTCTGTTCTGCTGGTGCAGATATTCCCCCCCCCCCCCCCATCTTAATATGCTATCACAGAGGTGCTACCACCGTCACTGATTAGCTCATCCTTGGCCAGCAGCAGGTCCATCTTGGAGCCAGCTGGCATTGGCTTCATTGGACATGGGGGAAGCTTCTGGTATCTTCTCACAGAAGCCACCCCGCTACCAAAACCTTGCCATGCAAACCCACTACTGTTGGGGCTCTTGCTGTATTGAATGATTATACTGAACTCTGAAGCAAGTGGAAAAATACTGAAGAAATAAGACGAGGTTACGGCCAGAACAGTGGGATGAAGAAAAAGGAGCAAATTGCAGATGTTTGCTCAAAAGCAAGGCCAACGGGACGTGATAAGAGGAGCTGGGAAACCGCAGAAAGGAGCCTACATGCCAGAACAAGCAGAAACAGAAATCTTCCCAGTAAACAATTGTTAACCAATCATATTATTATACGCTTGTAAAATAGCCAACCACATTATTGCACGCTTATAGAATGCCTTATAAAAGTCTACCTGGTTTGTACAATAAACGGATCAGATCTTGAACTCTGTGAGTATTTGAATCTGACTCCCGCTCGCCCGAAATGCCCGCAGCATCTGGTGACCCCCGACGTGATCCGATGAGGGTCGACAGGATCGGTTAAAAGTCAGGAAGATTCATTAAGGATCGTGTTACAAGCTGCGGAGCCGGCGAGGATCCTGCTGCCAGCGGAGAGAGAGCTGGGCGCCCGAAGAAAGGCGGAACGTGCACGGCTGACCGGTGAGTCAGGAAATTTAAGCAGGATGGGAATCACTGCATCAGTGGTGGAAAAAGCAACTGTAGACAGTTTGATGAAACTGGCAGAAAAAACTGAAACGCCAGTCTCACGGCAGGCAGTAGTTGATCTGCTATGTTGGAGTCGCCGCCGTGGTTACCTTGCTTCTACGCAAGATATATATAATAATGAAACATGGAAGAAAGTAGGAGAGGACTTATGGGAATCTGTGCAAGTTGGGACTAAGGGGGTAAAGACTTTGGCTCGCACGTATCGAGCTGTACGGGGTATGGTCGCGCAATTACCACCCTGGTGTCCTGAAAAGGAACAAGCGGCGAGCGGCGGCGTGCGGCCCGGCAGGCCCCGTCCCGGCCGCGGTTTCTCTCCAAGGCGGCACCCCCCCTCCACCCCCCCCCCCCGCTCCGATCGGCGCCATGGCAGTGCAAGCGGCCAAGCGAGCTAACATCTGGCTGCCCCCAGAGGTCAATCGGATCCTTTATATTCGGAACCTGCCGTATAAAATCACAGCGGAGGAAATGTATGATTTATTTGGGAAATACGGACCTATTCGACAAATCAGAGTTGGAAACTCTCCTGAAACAAGAGGAACAGCTTAAGCTTCTCAAGGAAAAATACGGACTTGATTACAAACCCCTCCCCCCCCCCAAAAAAAAAAAAAAAAAAAAAAAAGGAAAAAAAGTGCTTCAGATGTCACCTACAAGAAATGCGTTTCTGCTTTGAACTAGCTTTTGAGCCTTTGGGAGTAAACTATACGGCTATAAATCAATCATATTGGGGTTGGTTAGATAAGAAGTATAATGACACGAATTTTGGCTTTAGTGATAACTGTACCTGGTGGAATACTACACTTGTTAAAAATATGTATTTTTTGCAACAGTTGATTTACCGTTTAAATGTATCAATTTATTTACCTCAACAAGAATTGAGGGTGGTTGAGGGATTTATTGAAACAAGGTCTGTCTATATTGTTGTTTGTTATTCTTTTGTTACTTTTAGTGCCTTGTCTTTTACAATGTTTTCAGAGCTGTGTGGAACGCAGTATTAATGCTGTATTTAAAAAGAAAGGGGGAGGTGTTGGGGCTCTTGCTGTATTGAATGATTATACTGAACTCTGAAGCAAGTGGAAAAATACTGAAGAAATAAGACGAGGTTACGGCCAGAACAGTGGGATGAAGAAAAAGGAGCAAATTGCAGATGTTTGCTCAAAACCAAGGCCAACGGGACGTGATAAGAGGAGCTGGGAAACCGCAGAAAGGAGCCTACATGCCAGAACAAGCAGAAACAGAAATCTTCCCAGTAAACAATTGTTAACCAATCATATTATTATACGCTTGTAAAATAGCCAACCACATTATTGCACGCTTATAGAATGCCTTATAAAAGTCTACCTGGTTTGTACAATAAACGGATCAGATCTTGAACTCTGTGAGTATTTGAATCTGACTCCCGCTCGCCCGAAATGCCCGCAGCACACTACAAAGGGATTAAACAGAGAAGTAAACAAAAACACAAGAGCTTGAAGAATCACAGAATGGTTTGGGTTGGAAGGGACCTTTAAAGGTCACCTAGACCAATCCCCCTGCAATAAGCAGGGATGTCTTCAACTACATCAGGTTGCTCAGAGCCCTGTCCAACCTGACCTTGAACGTTTCCAAGAATGGGGCACCTACAACCTCTCTGGGCAACCTGTTCTAGTGTTTCACCACTCTCGTAAAAAATTTCTTCCTTATATCTAGTCTGAATCTACCGTCTTTTAGTTTAAAACCATTACCCCTTGTCCTATCACTACTGGCCCTACTAAAAAGTCCGTCCCCATCTTTCTTATAAGCCCCCTTTAAGTACTGAAAGTCCCCAATAAGGTCTCCCCGGAACCTTCTCTTCTCCAGGCTGAACAGCTCCAGCTCTCTCAGCCTTTCCTCATAGGAGAGGTGCTCCATGCCTCTGATCATTTTTGTGGCCCTCCTCTGGACCCATTCCAACAGGTCCATGTCCTTCTTATGTTGGGGGCCCCACAGCTGAACGCAGTACACCAGATGGGGTCTCACCAGAGTGGAGTAGAGGGGCAGAATCACCTCTCTCTACCTGCTGGCCATTCCTCTTTTGATGCAGCCCTGGATGCTATTGGCTTTCTGGGCTGCAAATACAATTTGTCGACTCGCGTCCAGCTTCTCATCCACCAGTATCCCCAAGTCCTTCTCAGCAGGACTGCTCTCAATCCCTTCCATCTCTCAGCCTGTATTGATACTAGGGATTGCCCTGATCCAAGTACAGGACCTTGCACTTGGCCTTGCTGAACCTCATGAGGTTCACATGGGCCCACTTCTTGAGCTTGTCCAGGTCCTTCTGGGTGGCATTCCGTCCCTCAGGTGTGTCAAACACACCATTCAGCTTGATGTCATCTTCAAACTTGCTGAGGGTGCACTCAATCCCACTGTCCATGTCACTGATGAAGATATTAAACAGTACTAGTCCCAATACAGACCCCTGAGGGACACCACTTGCCGCTGATTTCCATCCACACATTGAGCCGTTCACCACTACTCTCTGAATGTGACCATCCAACCAATTCCTCATCCAATGAGCAGTCTACCCATCAAATCCATCTCTCTCCAGTTTAGAGAGAAGAATGCTGGGGGGGGAAGACTGTGTCAAAGGCCTTACAGAAGGCCAGATAGATGACATCCGTAGCTCTTCCCTTGTCCACTGATGTGGACACTCCATCATAGAAGGCCACTAGGTTGGTCAGGGAAGACTTGCCCTTGGTGAAGCTATGCTGGCTGTCTCAAATCACCTCCCTGTCCTCCATGTGCCTTAGCATAACTTCTAGAAGGATCTGTTCCATGACGTCCCACGATCTTCCTAGGCACAGAGGTGAGGCTGACAGGTCGGTAGTTCCCAGGGTCCTCCTTTCTCCCCTTTTTAAAAATGGGTGCAATGTTTTCTTTTTTCCGGTCACTGGGGAACTTCACCCGACTAGAGTGACATTTCAAATATCATGGAGACTGTCCTGACAAAAATAGAAGCCAATTCTCTCAAGACTCTTGGGATACATCTCATCAGGTCCCATAGACTTATGTACATCCAGGTTCCTCAGGTGGTTATGAGTTGCAATTTGAGTTAAGATAGACAAAAAATATTGCAATACACCCATATCAATTAGTTGCTAACCACTCACAGCATTTGTTATGGGTCACAAGTCCTCCCACTTGTCTTGGCTACATTGGGCACCAGCTGTTGTAGTTGGAATGCAACTCAGCCTCACACAGAGTGCTAATTATTGTGGCACAAACTAGTAGACTGCAATAAGGCTTTTACCTTTGATCAAATTCTATTGTCTGTACTGTTGCTCTTTCCTCCAGAGGTCAAACCATACCACTCTTCCTTTGTCCAACCCTCTCTCCCACCCTCCTCAGGGCTATTTAACTACTTAGCAGGAACGAGCTACAGCTGCACATCATCCATGTCAATCAACCCACTGCCGTTGAGGCAAGGCCACAGCTGCATATTATCAATGCTAATCAACCCACTGCCTTCATATCTCTACAGTCACAAACCTGATCTTCTCTTATAGTGGGAGGGTCTTTGCTTTCTTAGTTCCTGCCTTGCAGTCCATCCCCACAAGAGATGTGGAAAAGGAGAATGCTAGCAAAGACTGAGGTCAAAAAGTTGTTGGCTACTTCTGTTTTCTTGTCTGTTATTACCAGGTTGCCAGTGTTGCTCATCAGGAGGGGTAAGCTTTCTTTAACCTTCCATTTCTGGCTGACATACTTATAGAATCCCTTATTATTCTTTGCGCCCCTTGCCAAGTTCAGCTCTAGCCACGCCTTGGCCTTCCTGACCCCATCCCTACGCAACCAGGCAATGCCCCTATACTCTTCCCAGGATACCTGTTCTTGCTTTCACTGCCTGTGAATTTCCTTCTTGCCCTTTAGTTTGACCACCAGGTCTCCACTCATCCATGCCCCTCTTTCACCTTCCTTGCCTCATTTCTTACATGTGGGGATCAAGAGGTCTTGCACTCTATGGAAAGCATCCTTAAAGATCTGCCAGCTCTCTTCTGCTCCCTTGTCTCTGAGGGCAGTTTCCCAGGGCTTCCCACTGAGTAACTCCTTGAAGAGTTGGAAGTGTGCTTTCCTAAAATTCAGGGTCCTGACTTTGCTCTTCACCTGCCCCAAATCCTTCAGTACATGATCACTGCAGCCCAGGCTGCTTCCAATCTTGATGCCTCTGATTAGCTCATTTGCGTTGGTGACCATCAGGTCCAGTATCGCATCCCCTCTGGTAGGGCTGTCTATTACCTGGCCTAAGAAGTTATCCTCAGTGCGCTCCAGGAGTCTCCTGGATTGCCTGAAGCTCACAGTGTTACTTTTCCAGCAGATGTCGGGGTGACTGAAGTCTCCCAGCAGGATAAGAGCCTGCGAGCATGATGCCTCCTGTAGCTGGAGTAAGAAGGCTTTGTCAATAGCCTCCCTTTGATTGGGCAGCCTGTAGTAAACACCAACCACAAGGTTCCCTTTGCTGCCTTGGTCTCTAATTCTTACCCATATGCTTTCAACCTGCTCATGGCTATTCTTCAGAGACAGCTCTTCACAATCTGTCCATTTCTTGATGTAGAGGGCAACCCCTCTGCCCCTCTTTCCTCACCTGTCCCTTCTGAACAGCTTGTAGTCATTGATAGCAGTGCTCCAGTCACAGGATTTGTCCCACCAAGTTTCAGTAATGGCAACTAGGTCGTAGCTTTCTAGCAACGTGATGGCTTCCAGCTCCTCCTGTTTGTTACCCATGCTGCGTGTGTTGGTGTAGAGGCACTTCAGCTGGGCTGTCAGCCATGTCACCTTTTTAGAGGGACAACCCTTAATTCCTTTGAGGTATTTCACTGGTGTTTCCCTGTTGCTTCCTATTACCTCAGGAGCCCCTGGTGCATCTCTGTAAGACTTCAAGTGTGCTCCAGTGTACCCAGCACATCTCAGAGAAACAGGCTGAGGGTCCTCACTAGCACCCTATCCCTCAAACCTTAGCATGTCATCTCATGGCTTGTTATGGGTGAGCCTGATGTTATCCTGTCATGGTTTAATCCCAGCCAGCAACTAAGTATCACGCAGCTGTTCTCTTTGGTGGGATAGGGAGGAGAATTGGAAAAAGGTAAAACCTGTGGGTTGAGATAAGAACAGTTTAATAAGTGAAATAAAGTAAAATATATCACTACTACTACTAACTGTAATGAAAAGGGAGATAACAAAAAGAGAAATAAAACTCAAGAAAAATGAAAACAATACAATTGCTTATTACCCGCTGACCGATGCCCAGCCAATCCCTGAGCAGCAACACACACACCAGCCAACTTCCTCTATTTTATATACTGAGCATGACAATCTATGGTATGGAATATCCCTTTGGCCAGTTTGGGTCGGCTGTCCTAGTTATGTCCCCTCCCAATTTCTTGTGCCCCTCAAGCCTTCTCACTGGCAGGGCCTGAGAAGTTGGAAAGTCCTTGACTTAGTATAAACACTATTTAGCAACAAATAACAACATCAGTGTGTTATCAACGTTATTCTCCTACTAAATCCAAAACACAGCACTGCACCAGCTACTAAGAAGAAAATTAACTCTATCCCAGCTGAAAACAGGACATATTCCCTTCCCCCATCAAGCCTAGTTTAAAGCTCTGTCAATCAGCCCTGCTAGCTTGTGAGCAAAGACACTCCTCTTCCTTTGAGTAAGATGAATCCAAACCAATGCAGCAGGCTTGGTGCCATGTAGACCATCCTGTTATCAAAGACCCAAAACTGTGACAGTGACACCAGCCACGGAGCCATTTATTAATAGACTGGGTCTATCTCTTTCTTCTAACATTGTTGCCTGCACCTGGAAGGACAGAGAAAAAAAATTACCTGTGCCCTGGATCCCCTTACCAACTGTCCTGAGGCCCTGAAGTCTCTTTTGATTGCCCTTGGACTACATGTTGCAGGTTCACTGCCACCCACATAGAAGAGCAATAATGGGTAACTGTCCAAGGGCCGTACCAGGCTAGAAAGTTTCCTAGTGATGTCCTTAACCTGGGCCCCAGGGAGGCAGCAGACTTCCCTAAGAGAAGGGTCTTTCCAGCACATCAGACCCTCTGTCCCATCAGAAGGGAGTCACCTACAATTATAACCCATCATTTTTTCCTCATGGAGGTGGTTGTGATACAGGGGGTAGGCCTTTCTGACCGTGGCAACACCTTTGGTTTGGTTTAGATGGACCATCATCCACATCATCCATTGACTGGCCTTCCAAATCCAGAGCTTCATACCTGTGGTACAGAGGCACCTGGGAAGGTGAGGTAGGCGGGGAGGGGCTTTGCCTGCCACTCTGAGCATGGATTTGCCACCATTCACTCCTTTCCTTTAAGTTACTGCCTTTCTAAGAACATTATTTCCTATAATTTGAGGAAGAAGGAAATAAGTACAGGTTCCATAGCAGTGAGTCACATATATTTTCTGATTGCTTTTTGAACATACACTATCATTTAAACGTGTGATCCTGAAGCTGAGGTGTTTCAGATCACAAAATCAGCGTCAAGTCTGGTTGGTTTAGATATTCTAGTCTTGGCAATGTTCCCTTGTGTTTGATCATACTGCTTTGCTAAGAATGAACTGAAAAGCTTTAAAGTTGAGGTGTTTTAACTCTAGCATGAAAACTAGGTAAGAGAACAGATTAGAATTTTATTTTTTTGCTAAAGACTACTTCACTGCTGAGCAGAAAACAGGAGGGATGCATGCATAATGCTACAGGCTGCAATAGCATTCCATTCCATAGGACTAAGAATTCAAATAAGGTACAGACTCCCACTTCCACTGACAAGTTTCTATATGACAGAGCAGGAAGTAGCCAACAATGCTGTCTGTCTTTCCAATCTCAGTGACTCATATATTTACTACTCTTGTAAGTTAATTTAATATTGAAATGGGCACTCATTATTGGTAGTGAAGATTTATACAACATCTTTAATAAACAGAGAGCTCGCAATACTTTATAAAGTGTTTCTAAACGCACATAACCAAAAAAAGATACTGCCATGTTCAGATGGAAAATGGCAGTCATATAACACACAGGAAAAATGCACCATAGCATATAGGTCTAGTTGCCCAAAGAGGAATTAGGAATTAGAATTAAGGTCCTTTGTTATGACAGCAGTCCTGACTCATTAAAGTATATCCTATAGTAGGAGTCTCAAACTTCAGTTTTACCCTGGATCACCAGGAACCCTTGTGGTACCCTGTAAAAAGGAAATCAAAATCATAGGAGCTGTGAAAAGGAATTTTTGTTTAGGAATATGTGTTACTTGAACTAGGATTTAGCAAGGACACTAGAACAGTTGTGAAAGATATTCCCTGGCTATGTGCTAAACACTTCAGAGCACTAAAATACTATACATTACAATTATTATTACTGCAAATATCAGGATCTCTTTCTTACACCATATGCAGAGCACAATGCTTCAAGTAAAGAGGTTCTTACAGGCACCATCCTGGGACATCTGTTCAATTCCAATTAGGGACAGTGTGACACTTAGTGAAGCAGCTGTGACAGTTAAGCAGTATCATTACTTCCTACTGCTCTTGGAATGAAACCATCGATAATAACTATGCTCAGCTCTTCTATGAAATGTGATGGATTAGACAGAAGTATGGCTCTGGTTCTCTAGTAGCAGACTAAGTTTTTTACCTTAGAGTGTACATCAGTTAAGTTCTAAAAAGAACATTTAAGACTTAAATGTCAATCAGTCTCCTCATCTTTGACTTCTGTGGTGGGTTCACCTTGGCTGGATGCCAGGTGCCCACCAAGCCACTCTATTACTTCCTCTCATCAACTGGACAGGCAAGAGAAAATATAACAAAAGGCTTGTGGGTTGAGATAAGGACAGGGAGATCACTCAGCAATTACCATCACAAGCAAAACAGACTCGACTTGAGGAAGCTAATTTAATTTATTACTAATCAGAGTAGGATAATGAGAAATAAAATCAGATTTTAAAACATCTTCCCCCCACCCCCCACCCTGTCGCGACGGAGGGAAGACACAGTCACTCAATATGAGTGATCAGCAGACTTCGTTTATTGTCTCTTACAGTCACCTTTTATGCCTTGTTATAATTAGCTCATACATATTACAAAAGTTAAGCTCATTATTGGTTAGTTGCCTAAATACCAAGCCCGCCCCTAGTTTCTCTTCTGTAGTTATCTGTTCCCACCTGCAACATTCTTTTCCCACCGCAATCTTCCTGTTACTGTGTAACAAGAACAGCCAGGGATAGTGTATTTTTGCTTTACTTCAGATAAGCTGAGAGCGATGTGCATTTTTGTCCAGCCAGCTGGACTATGTCTATGTGAACTTTTTCAGCTAGCCAGTTATCCACAATTCCCCCGTTTTTATTTTGGGCGACATAGGCTTGGTTGACCATTTTCAATAACAGCGTTTTAACACAGGAAAATACACAGCCAACTTATAAAATCTCAGTTCAGAAGTATAATTCCTGAAATACTTGAAAAATAAAGTTAGCTTGAAGCTTTAATTTAGATGCTCTTTCTGTTCCAGTGATATAAAAAGTTTAAAAACTTCAAAGGTAATTTTAAAGTTCTGAACATGGACTAATGCAAGCTCAAAACCCAAAAAGAAACCAAACTGATGTTTGACTAGGAATATTTGCAAATATTTTAGTGGAAAATCCCTGACCATTAACAATTTTCTGTCCAAATAACAACTGCCCTTATGCAACCAACCAGTCCATACATTTTCTGAAGAATACCTCATTGATATCAAAGAATTAACAAAGGGAAAAAATTAGTTCTAAGCTATATACATTCATAAGTGGATTTACACACTAAGCCATAATGGCTTGTAGGTGATACACACAAGAAGAGTACGTTGCTTATCTGTCTGAATGTCTATGCTAAATTTGACAACTATGCCACAAGCCAAGCCTACATGGGTGCTGTATGTTATGCACGTTCCTTAACAAACAGAAGTATAATAGACAAATTCCCAAGATCTAGTCTCCCCAACCTAATTATATTATTTTGTAGCCAATTAAGGAAAATAACACAAATGTGCATATCTACATGTGCACACACCTTTTAGTTCAGAACCAATCTGTGATAAAAGGCCTTAGCCTTATGGCATCATCGAATCTTAACGAGTACGGTAATTAAAAATGCAGTCTTACTGTAAGTGCGATTTATGCTGACATTCCCTCAAATGCTACACGTGAGTATTTCTCACTCAACTGCCTCAAGTTAAAATAGTAGTATTTGTTAATATGTATTAAAAAATCATTAATTCTCTACAATAGCAGTTGACTTCCATAACACTGTGTAAGCAAAAGAGGCTTAAGATGGGCTTTCTGAATACTAACAATTTATTATAGACTGTCTAAACTCAGGTCTTGAAAGATTTCACTCTGCCAGACGTAGAAACACTGTTGCACTCCAGTTGTGATATCCCTTTTCCCAAGTTGTCACATGCACATCTCGCTCAAGCAACATTATTGTTAAAGTTTCTCTCTGCTACATAAAAGCATATTGCACTTGTAGATATAAAAGACAGCACCCTTACTTAGATTATTATCTTATTACCTCATAACTCTTAGTATACCTTGTATCTCTGATTTCATCACTTCAAAAATTCACCAGAAGCAGATAAAACCACAGCCTCAGACTAAACTACACCTTAACTGCTGATTCAAATAAAGGCATTCTCTTCAGATATGCCTAATGCTTACAAATAATTTTGGCTGGTTTTGATCAAAAAACTATTATTACAATAATGATCAAAAATAATAATCCCGTTTGCAAAATGCCTTTAAGCCAGCCTCCTAGTCCCAACCAATTTCCACATTCAGAATACAGCATAAATACAGAATACAGAATAAATTATCTCCATCAAGGCAAAAAGGCTTCTCTTTAAGCACAGAGATGTTTGCTAGGTCAAGGCAGAAACCCATTTCTTGTAGGGGACATCTGAAGCACTTTTTTTGGTGGGTTTGTAATGAATTCCGTATTTTTCCTTGAGAAGCTTAAGCTGTTCCTCTTGTTTCAGGAGTGTCTCCAACTCTGATTTGTCGAATAGGTCCGTATTTCCCAAAAATATCATACATTTCCTCCGCTGTGATTTTATACGGCAGGTTCCGAATATAAAGGGTCCGATTGATCCCTTGGGACAGCCGGATGTTAGCTCGCTTGGCCGCTTGCATCGCCATGGCGCCGATCGGAGGGGGGGGGGGGGATGGTGCCGCCTTGGAGAGAAACCGCGGCCGGGAAGGGGCCTGCCGGGCTGCGCGCCGCCGCTCGCCGCTGCCGCGGGGGTCCCAGATGCTATCCCATACGCTAATAACCCGGGTAATGCCTTTTTACAATCTATGTCCCGAACGCTCCGCTTTTCTAAAAAGCATATGAGCGAATCGTACGTCGCTTGTCTCTCCATACCTTCGTCAGCGCTGTTGCAGCCTTTGCGAGACTTCGGCGACGCGTGGCCGGCGGGACCCTCTGTAGGTGCTCCCGGGCGCGGGGACTGTGCCCTTCCGCCTCCTGCGCTGCTTTCAGGACCGGTACCCGAATCTCCGTCGAACCGTGGCTCGCAGGTTCAGCCCTCTCTAGGGTCCCTGTTCGGGCGCCATTTGTCGCGACGGAGGGAAGACACAGTCGCTCAATATGAGTGATCAGCAGACTTCGTTTATTGTGCCTTACAGTCACCTTTTATGCCTTGTTATAATTAGCTCATACATATTACAAAAGTTAAGCTCATTATTGGTTAGTTGCCTAAATACCAAGCCCGCCCCTAATTTCTCTTCTGTAGTTATCTGTTCCCACCTGCAACATTCTTTTCCCACCGCAATCTTCCTGTTACTGTGTAACAAGAACAGCCAGGGATAGTGTATTTTTGCTTTACTTCAGATAAGCTGAGAGCGATGTGCATTTTTGTCCAGCCAGCTGGACTATGTCTATGTGAACTTTTTCAGCTAGCCAGTTATCCACACCACCCTTCTTCCCAGGCTCAACATTACTACTGATTTTCTCTACCTCCTCCCTTCAAGCGGCACAGGGAGATGGGGAATGAGGGTTGTGGTCAGTTCATCACAAGTTGTCTCTGCTGCTCTTTCCTCCTCATGCTCTTCTGCTGCTCCAGCATGGGGTCCCTCCCACAGGAGACAATCCTCCTTGAACTTCTCCAACATGGGTCTTTCTTCACAAACTGCTCCAGCGTGGGTCCTTTCCATGGGGTGCAATCCTTCAGGAATGGACTGCTCCAGCATGAGTCACAAGTCCTGCCAGCAAACCTGCCCCAGCATGGGCTCCTCTCTCCACAGGGTCATAGGTCCTGCCAGGAGCCTACTCCAGCACAGGCTTCCCATGGGGTCACAGCCTCATTCAGGGCTCATCCACCTGCTCTGGCATGGAGTCCTCCATGGGCTGCAGGGGGACAGCCTGCCTCTTCATGGTCTTCACCACAGGCTGCAGAGGAATCTCTGCTCTGGCACCTGGAGCACGTCCTCCCTCTCCTCCACTGACCTTGGTGTCTGCATAGCCGTTTCTCTCACAGTATCACTCCTCTGTTCCAGCTGCCATTGCGTAGCAGGTTTTTTCCCCTTCTTAAATATGTTATCACAGAGGTGCTATCACCATCGCCGATTGGCTCAGCCTTGGCCAGTGGTGAGTCCGTCTTGGAGGCAGCTGACATTGGCTCTGTCAGACATGGGGGAAGCTTCTGGCATCTTCTCATAGAAGCCATCTCTGTATCCCCGCCCCCAACTACCAAAACCTTACCATGCAAACCCAATACAGCTTCTCTGCTGAAGAAGTCACAAAATGAACCTGCTTGTACACAGTTTTGGGGAGACGTCTAGTTACCCACTAGAAATATCAACCTCTAGTAAGTTTTTGCAATAGAAAATAAGGTAAGGCCACAAATAGAAGTATTAGAACCACATTCGTACTCCCTGAATTTGAAAAGTTTGTGTTTAAGTCCATTACTTGCATATGGCTTTATAACAGGAATAAATTGAATGATAAACTCAAGCTTCTGCAAAATCAAGGAAAATCTGAATCCCAAAAGTTAAACTAATAGTCATATTGACACTGCTTCTTTTACTAAACAACCTCAAATTATTTTAAGAAGGTGGATAAATATTATCACCTACATACACATCATACATATAAGGACATGGAGTTGATTCACCGAAGGATATGTTGTTTGATTTGGGTTCCTTGCACTTCAATTTGGCATTTAACTGAGGTGTTTAAGTTGGGAACAGTATCTCCAGTCCTTAGTGCCCTCTATGGTCGGTGAAAGGAAACAAGCAGTTTCAGAGAGTGACTCACATCCTGGCGGGCCTGAATCACTAGTGGTTCAGAGGCACCAATCTTTCTCTATTGCCTTTCTTCATTGTTCCCGGGGGATCAGACTTCTGTGGAGACACCTAAAATTTTCAGAATGAGCCCAGGCCTAGTGTCACAGTTGGTATAAGACCCCATAATTCTCAGTTTCTTACCTGAACTGCTATACTAAGCTACCTCTGGGTTTTTATAAAGCTGTATCAATAATGATTTTTTTCTCTCCTTCCCTTTAAAATATCCCAAGAAAATCCAGAAGTGACTTCATACCCATATCAAACATGACCATATCAGAATGCAGTAGAAATCTAGGAGAAGAAAAGATCTCTATTATTTGTATAACTTCAATTTGTATCTTTGATAATACCTTTCCCTTTTTGGACTGTAAAAAGACCTTACAGGAACAAGTGAAGGATGGAGTAAGGCCTGACACACTTCAGTTCTTCAATTATATAATTCATTATAAGGGTAATAAAAAAATGTTATTACATAAATGAGTCCCCCTAGAGCACAGAAGCATTTGATGATTCTCTAACTGAATATTAGTGTATTGGGTCTAGCTGAGATGGAGTTAATTTTCCCCATAGCAGCCCTCATAGTGCTGTGCTTTGTATTAGTATCTAGAAAGGTGGTGATAACACACCAGTGTTTTGCCTACTGCTGAGCAGTGCTCCCACAGCATCAAGGCTGTCTCTCCAACATACCTGCCCCTCACCAGTAGGTTGGGGATTGGGCAAGATCTTGGGAGGGGACATAGCCAGGACAGCTAACCTAACTGACCAAAGGGATATTCCATACTGTATGATGTCTGCTCAGCAATAAAAGCTAAGAGAAAGGAGGAGGAAGGGGGGAATTTGTTATTATGATGTTTGTCTTCCAGAGCAACCACTATGCATACTGAAGCCCTACTTCCTGGGAAGTGGCTGGATATTGCCTGTTGATGGGAAGTAGAGAATAAATCTTTTTTTTTTCCTTTGCTTCCATGCACGACCTTTGCTTTTTCTTTATTAAACTGCCTTTATCTTGACTCACAAGTTTTTTTCCATCTTATTTTCTACCCCCTTGTCCTGCTGAGGAGGGGAGTGACAGAGCAGTTTAGTGAGCATCTGGTATCCAGACAAGGTAAATCCACCACATTTAGATATACATATTTCAATGTTTGTTGCAGAATGGCTGCGTGATCACGGCCATGACTCCCTTAAAGATCTTTGTGAAACAAAGTTAGCGTAAGTTAGCTGAAGCAGGCCTTGCAGCTGTGCTGAGGCATGCTGATAAGGCAGCTGAGAAAAACACACTGACCTTGTGCCTAATGTTGTAAATAACTTTGAGGAATTCGCGTAGACAAGAGAGAAAAAAAATTATGTAGCTAGCTAACCGCAGAAACCGCAAGTAGGAGGACGTATGAAAATGTAACCCTTTAGAGCTTAACCAATCAGCAGATGACTAGTAGGCATAATTAACTGGAACTGTATATAAGACATAATTGCGCCGTAATAAAGTGAAGCTTGCTTTATCACTCATATTGAGTTTGCCCGCTTGACTTCCCTTGCCGTCAGCAAATGTTTTATCACTTTCTCAACATAGAAGAGTGTGCAGCACATTACTTGGCCTATGGGTCATGCGCTGTCCTAACACATGCTCTATCCTTGAAAGTACAGAGTAACAGAACAATTTATAATGATGGTTAGAAGTTAATTCAGTAGAGCAGCAGTATTACTCATGATTTTGACTACTTTTTTTTTGTATACTCAGGCCCTAGCTGCATTGAATGTTAGCCAAACTACAAATATATGGGGTTGTTCATGCAATTTACAGAATAAAGATATACTGCAAATCCATTTAAACATAAACCACCAATGTTTAAAAACAAAGATTTGTAGCAGAAAAAGAATCCTTAATCCCCAGTATCACAAAGGAGTTTTGTTGGCTCAAGTAAAGCTATAAAACCAGAACGTTTATTGGCTGGTACATACTGTGGATGTATTATGCACAGTCAAAAAAGTACCAATAAAGCTTTCACAGCTTAGACATTTTACAGGCTGAGAGAAAAAAGAAATAGTCAAGTTTGTTTAATTTTTTTAAAACTCTTTAGAAAAGCACCATTGTACACAAGAATTCCACCTAGCTCTCCTAGAAACAGGGACATTCAGCAGGTGGAGTACAACATGTCTGGGAAATTAATAAGTATACAAAAAGATTATTGGAGAATTCATGCTGTATGTAGAAAAAAGTAGCTTCAAGGAACTAGTTTATCCGCAGAATTTACAAATTATAAAAGAGTAGTTAGAGATTACACTGTATAAAACATTTAGCAACTTCCTTATATATTGATTCTGGACCACTGATACATGTAAACACATCTGAGTGAAATGAATAAGTTTACTCAAAGCTTGTCTTCACCACACACATTTAAACACTCAGACTCTTCAGTCACTGTTGGCATGAGAAATGCTTTGCTTTCATGCAAGTAACTCCCCCATTTTCCATGCCTGTATTATATTCTCAGCAGATTTCTCTGCACTGTATCTTTATTTTTGCTGGATTTTTGCAGTGCTGTTTCCATTCCTCTTCCCACTCCCCCTCTGAAAGTGTGACAATGGACAGTAATGCTTGTCCCCTCCAGCATGCTCTCATGAAATTCCATTGAAACAGAACTTTTAATGCCATTCTCATATATATGTGTGTGTATAGATAGAAATTAACTTGTGATTTAATTTTATCAAAGTTGATGTTTCATACATTCTTACCGTTTTATATTTTTATGCTACTTCTGTAGCTGCTGTCATTGAGGTCATGTAGTTACTGAAAAGCTTAATTCCATCTGAAGTAAAGTTCTTTCCTATCCCAGGTATCTGGAATGACATGTAGGTAAAACATCATGTTTAGTATGAATCAACAAACCATGACTTTCAAACCACACTTTAAACCAGGGATCCTCAAACTACGGCCCATGGGCTGGATAAGGCCCCCCAGGGTCCTCAATCTGGCCCCCCAGTATTTACAGAACCCTCCCGCCGGGGGTTGGGGGGGGAAACCAAGCAGCCGCAGATGACTGCCTGCCACTTCATCCGCACGCCGGCCCCCTGGTTAAAAAGTTTGAGGACCCCTGCTTTAAACAATGCAATCGTTAATCAGCGGATCCTTTCCTGCTCTTTCCTAGGCCCTCCAATTTTCTCACTTATCTGCTTATAACTGATAGATAGAAAATTAAATAGTCTGGCTTAAAGCACACACTGGCACACACATAGGTATAAATTAACAGAACAGTATAATTTAAAGGACTTCTATATGAGATGTAAAAGAAAGTGCATATTTACAAAGTAGCAGTTAACTGCCAAAATTATAGCGAATATAAACATATGCTTAATTTGGTCTTTTAAAGTATTCTGATGGTGTGCTAAGGGTTGTGCTGCTTTGTTCAAGTTGCAGTAAACTCTGGAATTTCTGTTCTCTCTTTAACTACTTAAAGTATAACAACTGAGTAACTCAGAAAAGCAAAACAAGTGACCTGATCTCCTATGGCCTTGTGGTTGTGTTATTCTGAATTCAGTAGAGTGCAAGCCCCAAATGAAGCCTTCCTACCAGGTGGTAATCCCATAACATTTCTTTGTTCCTAACACAGATGCACTACAGCTTTCAATCAAGGTTATAACCTGGGCCTCTCTTCTCTAGCTAGCTACCTATTTTTGTAAATCTTAAAGGAGAAGAATTTTTATGTATGAGACTTCTACTACTTTGCCAATGTAACCAGCCAACAACTTCAGAAGCTATTAGGAGGAGAAAGACACACAGAAAAGGTAATTACATAAGATCTGTTTTCTTAGAAAAGAAAATTAAAAATCCCTAATTTTTATTTCTTCCCTGGCACAATGAATCAGGCACTTTTCTATTTAAATCAATAAGACAAAGAAGACATAGAAAGACAGATAGGTGAGACTATTACTATTATGGGAAAGACTGATACTGGAAATTAATTTTGCAGTAGGTCTAAAGGTGGTGATATTAAGCAGCTTGTATATAGCTGTTGACTAAGGTCAGTGCTTATTTTGGCATAGGTATCTGAATTTGACATCCAAGCATAAAAAATATAACTGTTTCCACTCCAGCCCAATACACAATTTTACCAGAAATAGACTATACTTATGTAATAGCCCATCTACTTTTCTTGGCTACATAGCATGCAAAAACATCTTATAATGATACTAATAAATACAACACCTCAGAACTACTGTCTAGGCTCCAATAAATTGATATTGTTATATTTTGCTAATGATTGCAAATCACAGATCAAACAGGGACCCAAAACCCCTCTAAGAGTTTAAATGCTTATGTAAATGGATAACATATATACAGAGATACTATTTTTAAAAGATGTTACAAGAACCTGAACACTACAGACAGGTTGTGAATAAGAATGCACAAGTAGCCTATAATAAAAATTTGCACATAGCACAAAATTGCATTCAACATATTCAGTCTAAAGCATGTTTGACCTATTGTCAATTACTCTCTCTGACAAAGTATATTTCTTATTTGCCTGTCTTCTACCTTTTCAATAATATAAATATTCACAGAAAGAAATCAGACATACAAAAGCAGAATGCCCTTATGGTATTTGCTGTTATGCTGCAGAGAAAGGAACTCCTGAATTGATCAATATAATTTAAGTGATTGCAAGATCTTTTCACGTACTAAACTAAAACCCAATCTATGCTTCACTTTGCTTTGGAAACATAATGAAGAGTTTTTATTCACATCAGAGTGTGTGCACACGTGTGTACAGAGAGGGAAAGGCTTGGTGTAACACACATAAAGCAAAAACTCAGACCCTGATTTTTCAATATGAGAAAATTAAGGGCTGTAACATTCACTCAGATTATACTGTGATCAGCTAAGTATTCTTGCTGAGGTCAGTTCAGTAGGGAGCAGTGCAACAACCAAAGCTCTGACAGCATCACACAGCTATTGCACAGCACTTTTACCCCTGGGAACTGCATGGTGCACTGCAGCCAGCCACTGAAAGACTAACAGAGAGGGTCAAGATATCTCCCAAGGTGCAGGAGATACACGCGAAATCTTGCTGAGCTACTGGCAAAAGTTACTTGTGGTCTACCTTCAGATTGTACCATGCACTTGAAGAGAAAATGGAGAAGTGACAGACCAATGACACCACTGTGCATGCAAGGCACCAATTCCCAACCTTACACTGAGCCTGAGCAGGTGGCCAATCACTGCCAGACTGTCGCTGGGTATGAGTTGCATCCTGCCACCATCTTCAACAGTGTTATTTTACAATGTGAAAAATCCAGTCAGATACCTTAGGAAACTCATTTTTCCCCGACTACAGTTTTTTTAAACGAATAACTAAAATCTCAATGCTGCAACGTTACAGGGGATCATCAGTGGGATGTAGGTGGTATTCACCAGCTATAGGAGACACGGCACAGCACTCCAGGGCTTTGAATGGGAAGCACCGCCGGGACCGTGGGAGGGCAGGGCCACTATGCCCACGCCCAAGTCTGTGTGTATGTGTGGGGCACTGCCCCACCCTTGCAGTCACGTGAGGCGGGTGGCCTTGAAGGAGGGGGGTTGACAGCCGGTAGGGGTGTCTCTAGTCAGTCGCGGTGGGTGGGTTTTGTTTTTTCGGTGCCTGGCCGGCATAGGCGGGGCTGGTGTCTCCTTCCTGTTTCCGTTCTACAGGCCGCCACCCTCCAAGGCAGTGGTACCGTGGAGCAGTAGCGGAGGGTGCATGTAGGAGATGGTGGTGCGACTGGCGGGAGGAAAGTGAAGCGAGGCGCGGCCCGCCCCGCCTCGCCCTGAACCCTGGTGACGCTTTCGTGCCGCCGCAATTTTTCACCCCCTCAACGAGCAGCGCTATCTGTGCCGGGCGAAGGCAAGTGCTACCGGGTATGGGCTTCACTAGGCGCCTTTCCTTTATGACTGGTGTCTTTTCTCCACAGGGGCTTCAGCGCCACCCTTCCATCGCTTGATGTGCCTAGAGGATACCCAAGGTGACAATGTACTCACTCCCCCGCTGCAGGTTGAGAGCAGGGTGGTTTTCTCCACTATGCGGCTGTTAGGAGGGGGTGGGGCGCCCGCGGCTGTTCTTTATGAGTGTGAGCGTGCGTGCGTAACGACTGTGCTGGGAGGAGGGAGGGAGGGAGTGAGTCCCCGTAAAGGTGTTCTGGTTGATCCTGGGTGAAGCCTGGCGGCTGCCTGGCTCCTGCTCCTTGCTAAGGGACTGAGTCCCCTTGCCCGGGCGCTTGCAAGCAACTGGCCTGAGGCAGCCTGGTGGCCTCTACATGTGTGTTTATGCACGGGCTCACGCACACTGGCACCTTAATGCTCGCCTCAGACAGTTTTTACGTTGTTTTTGACTCGCCGGCTATATTTAAAGTACCGGCTTCCTCCCCTCCCTAGTAAAACCTTTAGAAAGATAAACCAACTGGGCTCCCTCCCACACTTTTCCAAAGAAGGACGTTACCTCACTTCCCCCCCCTTCCCCCCCCCCCCCCCCCGTAGCAACTTTTTCTTGATAATGTCTGAAGCTCTGTTGGATGAAATGCTTAATTACTTTGTAAATATCTTACCTTAAAGTAGGGTCGACACTTTGTATTGCACTTAGTTTCACATACTATGCGCTACTCTTAACCTCTAGCAAAAATGAGCTTGCTCTTTAATAAAGAAAGATGATGGCATATTAAAATGGTAATTGCTTTTATTTTTCTGAATGCTCAGAGGTTTTTTTCTTATTATTCCATAGGGTTTCCCCAATAGAAAACCAGAAAATGTTAGATATTAAAGCTTGGGCTGAATACATCGTGGAGTGGGCTGCAAAGGGCCCATATGGCTTTCTTACTTCAGTGATCTTTGCCCTTATACCATTGCTCATAATTAGTGTAGCACTTTCATGGAAGCTTTCAAAAATAATTGAGACCAGGGAGTGAGAGCAAAAGAAGAAAGAGAAATGCTGGGAGTACGTTGCAAAAGCCAAACAAAAAAAAGAAGGATTAAATGGACAAGAAAAGGCCTTGCTTGTGCAAAGAATCCACTTTTTAATGAAGCACTGCTGAACATTTTGTTTTGTAACTTTCCTTCTGATACTTGATCTTGTGAATGACTCCTTAATGGTATGACCATTGTTTTCTTAGTGCAATGAGCCATTCTCCTTGTTTCCATTTCTGTAGGAACCCTCTGCAGCAGTAGTTTGTGTTGTGATTACAAGTATTTGTAATTCCTGGTAAACTGAATTACAGAAAGGCATGTTTTGGTATACCTTCAGTAGAGCTGTAGAGATAAACTAGCTTCAGCATTTGCTATCATACCTTACTGATTTCCTTTAGGGACACAGTGTGGTTTATTCAGCTGCGTGCCCATAGGGGGGGCTGCTGTAGCTTCTTGGGGGGGGGGGGGCTTGTCTGCACTAAGAACATAACTTGGCTTTTCCTGAACTACCATCCATCAAGACTCTTTAAATTCAGCCCAAACTCCAGGAAACTGATTACTTGTTCTTAATACCTTCATTTGTCTTGGGCCACACGTGTTCTACATAATACACTACTGTGTTGTTTGGTTTTCCTTAATGATCATATGAATGTTCCACCTGGAACTTGTTTGTTTCTGCCTTCATAAACTCTTTATGCTCAAAAGAATAGCAATAAATGGGGTGAGACCAAAGGTCCAGGTGGCCTAGTGTTCTGTGTCCTAGTGACCTATAGCAGGTGGCTGTGGAAGAGTACAGGAGGAGGATGTGCACACTGGTGACAGTAGTTCTTCCTACTTGCTAGCCTTCTGGCTACCTTTGATCTAGGACCTTCTGATTTTAGGTGGGATCTCTGTTCTCATGGCCCTTGAAACTGCTGCCTTCCAGATTGCAAAATGCTGGTGTACTGGGAAAAAGCCCAAGTCGGGGATGTGCTGTAAATATTCCAAAATTATTTAACCTAATTCATGTTGTTTGGGTTTTTTTCTAACAAGTGATTCATTTTTCAAAGTCTAATTTTTATTAATAGTCTAGTTTTAAGAGCTTGTGGCAGTCATCAGATTTTTAGACTTAGCATATTTCTAAACAGCAGCACACAGTTGTACTTTCTAGCAACTAGTCTTTCATTATAAGTTTAAAAATAAAGCTTTAAAATAATATCATTGTTCAAATGAGACCTATAGATCTGGCTGACACTAAGAGGTATTAGAAGTGGGGAGTTCATCTGAAACAAAGTAAATTGAAAGTACTTGTATTCAATCAATTACTGTTGACCATCTTCAGTTTTGTTGGTCAAAGCAAGTGTTATTAGAATATGATGTTTCTGCATTTTATAATACATGGTATTGTCTCTACTGTTTTGTCTCAAATGTTGTCAAATGTGTATGCATTCCACCTTTGATACCTACATAGCTTAAAATGCATGTAAGAGAACTGATCAAGGATAAGCATAAATAATTTTTTTTAAAAAAAGTGTGGGTTTTATTTTGACACAAAGTTCTCAAACATCTCTAAACAAATAATCTGCAAACTTTATGTATCTGAACTATGACCAAATAGATCTAATAATTTAGGGAAGTCCCTGCACACACCAGAAATAAAATATTTTATTTAAAAAAAATTAATGACCGTCTTTTGTCCCAAAACCTCTATATTTTCTAGTGGCTTTACCAAGTGCTTCTAATCTCTATTATAGTAGTTATATGTAGTTTAACTCAACCTGATTTTACCCTGTGCTTACTGCTGGCTGCAAATCAAACATTATTATATTTGGAGACATTCTTGTAACTTATTATAGTAAAAGAATCAACATATTTGAATATAGTGCATAGTTGCTGTAGTGTCATAGTGATTCCTGTTGATTAAATCAATTTTTTTCATCCAATTGCTAGAGGAAAGCTTACAACTTAATCACACTGGTGCTGTCAAGAGAATTAACAGGAATTCTGGAGAACTATCTTAAATGCCTAGATTTGGGAAGATAAATGCACTAATTAAAGTCTATTACATCAAAGATAATTTTAAAAATAAATCAATCTTCGAGGAGAAAATGTTTAGAATTATTTAAGAAAATTAAGTTAGCTAGAAAACCTTCTGCCTAAAGTGATTTCAAGAGCAACTGAACAGTAACTGTTGAAAACAAAATTCCATTGTAACATATCCTGTTTTTCACTAAATCCAAATGTTTTACAATAGTTTGTCACGATTAAGCCTATTTGAATAGTTCTGCAAAAATAAACGAAACTGCTTTAATATTACTTTATTGCACACTCACTATATATAACAGCTGTTTATATTGTCTCTTAAAATATTCATTGGCAATAGCTGTATGCTACAATTATTAATATTTATTATGGCTACTGCTGCTGCCTGGTGGCATCCAGGAACCTGGCTGAAAGGTATTCACAGTGCTTGTTGGATCTTGTTGAGGCTCGCTCTTTCCATAGTAAGGGGCTGATGCATGGCCTTTAATGTGAGTATGAACTGGTTCAACAAGAAGTCCCTCCTTGTATTTATTTGCCTGAAGGCACTTATCCTTTCCAGATACATTTTTGATTTTCTGTTTCATGTCTATAATTTTCATTAAGAGTCTCCTAAGAACACAGTAGAAAGACATATAGTAGAAGTAAATGCAATGTACAATGCTGGAATAAAATATTTTAAACAATTATATTTTTTTCTTTAATTTTATAATCTGAATTTTCAGATATGTAGGTAAAATAAAACGTGGCAAAATTAATTAGGTTTTTTCTATAACTGCAATTTCAGCCCCAGTCTAAAACATTCCTAATGTTTTGATCATGTTGAAGAAAAACTATTGTGGAATCCTAGTTTCACTATTCTATTGGATCAAAAAGGAAAAATAGAGTCATCAACAAATGTAAAAATGCGTTAGGAATCTGGATATCTTTTACATTGTTTTCTATGTAGGACTTGCTACTATATGGCTATACTATATAGCTATTTATCACTTGCATTTCCTCCTGTAATGTGCCTATTGTGCCTATGACTTCAGGTATCTGTGCCCCAGGGCAGTTTTGTGAATCAGTGTGCAACTTTGCTAGTACAGAAGCTAAAGCAATGCAATATTAATAAACAAAACAATAATTTTAATAAAGCTAGGGCAGAACTGAAATTACTGAGATGGTACTAGTAACTCAGGAGGAAAAAACACTGGCCAAAAAGAAAGGCATAAAACTTCCCCAAGGGGAGCCCTGGC
Organism: Falco rusticolus; assembly: GCF_015220075.1. Lineage (NCBI taxonomy): Eukaryota > Metazoa > Chordata > Aves > Falconiformes > Falconidae > Falco > Falco rusticolus. The sequence continues at coordinate 19,393,712 of NC_051209.1, read as the reverse complement.
CCAGAGGTTCAGAAGACAGCTCAGTAAGGCCAAGGACCATTGTGGTCCAAGAAACAAGGGAGGCTGACGTATCCTCAGCTGGTGACTGCTTGGCCAGCAAAGGCAAACTGGGTGTTGTGATGAGGATACCAAACACATCACTGCTTAGACTAGCTGTGTGTTAACTAGATATCTACCAGGTGTATTAGCTAAAATAAATATACTGCATTCATAAAGGGTTTAAAATCATACCTACTGCCTCTACACAGGTAAAAAAAAAATCAAAGTGATCTAGTGAAGGAGAGGTTTACCTCCACCCCTGATAAACTGAAGCAGCTATCTGATGCGTGATCCTATTGCAAAGTAAAAAAAAAAAACAACCCCATGAAGTGTATTCAGAGAAAGCTTGTACATCTTGCTGATTCAACTTTATGAAGCTCTGTACTGAAACATGGTTGGGTAAATGTTAAAGCTGGAAATTCACTAATAAACATGACCTGAACTGCAATTTGGCTGTTTCCACTGAGAAATACTGAGGCTCTTAGTTGAAGCAAGTGCAATTGCTGATTTGTCCACAGGCATAATAGAAAAACAGCTATTAGTAGATCTTGCCATCTTGTTCAGAGGAAAACACAAAGAAACAAGCCCTGAAAAATATTGAAGTTTGGGTTTTATCTGTTAGTACATTTCCTATTAGAAGTAAATTCTGCTAACAAGACTTCTCTGTGCTTTTATTAGGGCAGATAGTGAAGAGTATTAAAAAAAAAAAACGCAGAAAGGCAATTCAAATTTTTATAATACCTTGAACCCAAATACAACTCAACTGTAACCAATACCACGTAACAAGGAAGCTGCTAATATCCACATTTAGACTGTGATACAGGAGGAAAAAGGCTGATCAGCTTTCTCCAGGTTACAAGTATATGGCAGAGCTAAGGAGAAAGTAGACCAGTATAGTTCTCTGAGAAGACCATTGCGACGAGCGAGGGGAAGCACGCGGCCGACTCAATATGAGTGATAAAGCAAGCTTCGATTTATTACGGCGCGATTATGTCTTATATACAGTTCCAGTTAATTATGCCTACTAGTCATCTGCTGATTGGCTAAGCTCTAAAGGGTTACATTTTCATACGTCCTCCTACTTGCGGTTTCTGCGGATAGCTAGCTACATATTGTTTTTTCCTCTCTTGTCTACGCGAATTCCTCAAAGTTATTTACAACATTAGGCACAAGGTCAGTGTTTTTCTCAGCTTCCTTATCTGCATGCCTCAGCATAGCTGCAAGGCCTGCTTCAGCTAACTTACGCTAACTTTGTTTCACAAAGATCTTTAAGGGAGTCATGGCCATGATCACACAGCCATTCTGCAACATTTCCCCCTTTTTCTCTTTGCGCAAGCAAAACTTGTGCAGTTACACGCTCGAGTAATTTTTGAATACAAGAGAGAGCACAGCTTAAACATGCGAGTGCAATGATAACAATTATTACTATAAGCAACACACTTTACAACAGCCCTTTTAAACTACCAGAAGACCGCCCTAATAATAGAGCACCATAGCTTTGTCCATTAATTATCAGAGGTCCTCGGACACGAGTTGCGATTTTTTGTGGTCGGTTGTCAATTAATGTTGTATCTACTGCTGTTGCCAGGTCCAGGCCGAGGCTCCTTCGGGTGGCAGGTTGTAACACGGTGTCTGCCAATAAGAGTTGGTCATGTCTCCTGGAGGGGGTGTCGTGAAGGTGACAGGAGTCGCGATTAGGGTTGACGCGCTGCGGCTCCTCGCGCTCGGTTTCCCGTCTGCCGACAGACATTGGTACTGTGGGTCCCTCGCTGACAATTTTGGCACCACACTTGACGCTGTCGACATCGGTCACGGGTATGTCCTGGCTTCCCGCATCGATAGCAGGGGAAGTCTCGGCGCGTGGTGGTCGCTGGCTTTGGGGGCGCGGTAGCCCCAGGGGGGCGCAGAGGCGCAAGCGCTGCAAAAGCCTGACTTTGGGCTTGCACTAAATCTCTCCCTACTGCTTGGATTGCTTCCACTAGCAAGGCTTGCTGACCTACTGGCACCCGACTCATTCGCTCTAGCATTGTTTCTACAGAAGAATCTAAGGGCAGGATTACTAAAATGCCTTTGGTGTAACTGTTACTATTCTCCAGAATACACTGGCACAATAACGGCCCTTTCATAAAGTTAGGTATATCTGGTGGGCTCACTGTGGAGGCCTGACTCATTCACTGTACTACGTAACTGACTTAATATTTTCCAATCAAAGCCTCCCAGGTTCCCTGTCTTTGGTTAGCGGCATTCATCGGATACGTTACAGGGAAAGCTTGTGGGGGGTTGACTTGCTCAGCAGTATCAAATATTCCCTGAGCAGCTGCTTCTTGTGCTATTTTTTGCCAATTAATGCACGTAGAACGCACCAGTTTGTTTACTGTATTTTTTGTTCCTTTTATTTTTTATTTTTTTTTTGAATTTTGTATTGACTGCCCACTGCTATTTTCTTCCTCAGCAGCACATTCGTCAGATGTGTCCCCGCCCTCTGGCCCCCCCCGAGGCTACTTCGCCGGAGGGGGGGGCAGAGGACACAAAGGGTCTATAGGTGGTACAGAGAGCACTGTTTGTGATAAAGGGGGTATTGGAATGTAATTTTCACATGGCATAATTTTTCCTGCATTAGGATCTGCGCTTGCAAGTCGGCTTGTTACTGCTGCAGCAAGGCGCTTTTCTGCTTGATATCTTTTTATACAATTAATAACTTCATGCCATGATTTCATCAATCTTTTTGCTGCCTTATCATCATCTATCACTAAATCCCATAAACAATCCCCATAATTACGCCATTCTTCTACTTCAAACATATGCTCAGGATCTGCAAAATATCCTTTTGCTTTACCTAATACAATTAACCCGGCCAGATCTTTTAAAGGGCCTACTCCCCCGCTTTTCTAAAAAGCATTGTAAAAGTGCTAGCGCTACCTCTTTTTCCATTGTGCACTCGTTAAAGTCCTCTTTGTTGCAGCCTTTTCCCTTGGATAGCAGCTCACGGACGGCGAACCCCTTCTTTAATTATCCTGGGCTCAAGCACGGATCGGGTACGATGCCAGCATCAGCCGATCTTCTGCTCTCTGGTCGCTGCTACCAGTGCTTCTCCGTCCTCGCTGTCCGGTGAAGAACAAGGTTAGGGGTCCCTGTTCAGGCGCCACTTGCGACGAGCGAGGGGAAGCACGCGGCCGACTCAATATGAGTGATAAAGCAAGCTTCGATTTATTACGGCGCGATTATGTCTTATATACAGTTCCAGTTAATTATGCCTACTAGTCATCTGCTGATTGGCTAAGCTCTAAAGGGTTACATTTTCATACGTCCTCCTACTTGCGGTTTCTGCGGATAGCTAGCTACATATTGTTTTTTCCTCTCTTGTCTACGCGAATTCCTCAAAGTTATTTACAACATTAGGCACAAGGTCAGTGTTTTTCTCAGCTTCCTTATCTGCATGCCTCAGCATAGCTGCAAGGCCTGCTTCAGCTAACTTACGCTAACTTTGTTTCACAAAGATCTTTAAGGGAGTCATGGCCATGATCACACAGCCATTCTGCAACAGACCATGGCATTATTTTAGGAATGGCATTAAAATAAATGTAATATTGCCAAGAGTTGACATAGCAAGTGCATGCAACATTTAAGAATGTTGCGACGGAGGGAAGACGCAGTCGCTCAATATGAGTGATCAGCAGACTTCGTTTATTGTGCCTTACAGTCACCTTTTATGCCTTGTTATAATTAGCTCATACATATTACAAAAGTTAAGCTCATTATTGGTTAGTTGCCTAAATACCAAGCCCACCCCTAGTTTCTCTTCTGTAGTTTTCTGTTCCCACCTGCAACATTCTTTTCCCACCAAAATCTTCCTGTTATTGTGTAACAAGGACAGCCAAAGACAGTGTATTTTGCTTTACTTCAGATAAGCTGAGAGCGATGTGCATTTTTGTCCAGCCAGCTGGACTATGTCTATGTGACCCTTTTCAGCTAGTCAGTTATCCACATAAGAACGTTTAAAAAGGTAGTATTTAAAGAAAACCTTATCTTAGAGATATGAAAACTAACATCTTTTTCTTAGTCCTTAATTGCCTCTATACTTCACAGATGCACAGAGCACAGACACAACACTTCACATACCTATATAGCATGAAAATACACAAGCAGCACATAAATGACTGCAAACTGAAGGGGGAGGGGAGGGAAATTTTCCCATTCTCAGTAAAAATATTGCCAAGTGTAATGAGGTCAAATTTTCAACAGTCAGTATAGCAAAACCTCATTATAACATCTCTCAATTCTGTCCTTGTTTACCACATGCCTGTATAAATCTACCATGACCTTATTGATTTCAAGGGAATTACTCCTATGGTGCTTGTATTACTCTACTCCTAAGAAACAAGGGCATATACCTTTGTGATATCTGAAGACTGCATCATAGTCTCTGCTAAAACAGCTGGAAATTATTTATTAAAATACAAATGTAATTCACTTACTGTGAACAGCTACTTACTAACTTCAAATCTTTTCTGGTGACTAACAAAGTAATCTTAGTCAGGTAATAGCAGCTGTAACTAAATTCCAAATGCTCCAAGTCCATTTAAAATGTTGATGTATAATTATCATCTAGTTTTCAGTCTCAACTAATGGTCTTTTAATCAGCTTTCACTGGCTGAAGTATAGTTGTGATCTAGTAAAATAACCATGTTGATCTTGAAAAAAGTGTGAGGAATGATCGTCATTAGTCAACACACAAAAATATACTGAAGTGATTTGTTCAGAATCTTCTATACAGTCCAGACCAGAACAAAAAATTTTCAAGTTCAAAGTGTCTGCACGCATCTATTTTACACGTTAAATTCATGTCACTAACATGTACAATGAAATCAGGGTTCCTGTGCTCAAACTAAAGAAAATATGAATCAGGAATCTTGTGTCAATTGACATGTTAGAAAAACTGGGTCAAATAGATGAGCTTTCTTAACATAATATCTTGTCCTTTGATACTGGTAAGTTTTTTCTGTGGAAGTTGGAAGTACTTCATGGGCACTAAGTCCTTCCTGTTTCCAATATTATCACCAGCAAATACTTCATTCTCAGTTCTCACTAGAACATATACTTTTTTTAAAACATTGTTATTGTATTTCTGAATACTATTGGTTCAATTACCATAGCTACTGCAGTTTGAAGCACTTATGAGACTGAAGTTTCCCTGCCATTACAGACATTTAAATAAGAGATCCCAGTAGTTCCAAATTTGAATAGAATAATAACTTGGTTCAAAATGTAAATTTTAATGAAACTACTGCATGCCTATTTATAGAAGGAGTTATCCTTAAAACATACTAGAAATGTACAGGATTTTTGTAACTAATCTTCTAAATTTGGCTTCAGTTTATCTATGTGGTCACTGCAATTAAATACAGCAAGTGTTAGAAAGGTTCCTCCCCAGACACCATCCTGGTTCTGCAGGGCTTCCTATCACCTGCTGAACAGCAGTAGAGAAGCTGACATTGGCTGGGCTCTTCTACCCATGACAAGTAGTCTGTAAAACTGCATGGCACCACAGGCTTTCCAACTCACCTGCACACAGCTACATTTTTACGTTGAGGCTTCGTTGCTACCCAACCCCTTACTGTTTGATATGCTGTATACAGTGACTGGGAGATAAAACCCTTTTTTTATTTTATTTTATTAATTACTGTTGAGAATTGTTAGGATTAATAGCCTTGCTTAGCACTAGAAGTTAAAGTAGATGAAGCCTTAGGCTGCAAGAGCTGACCAAGAGTAAACGTTTTGATAAACTAATGCTGCTAACACAGAACTAGCTGAATCCAGCAGATGCAAGCAGAATTGAAATAGATAAGGACCAGGGAAACAAATCCAAGACAATGAGTTAACTTCAGAAGAAGGCCAGCCCAGCAACAAAGAAAATGAATAAGAAATCAAGAGACCAGAATTAAGTGATTGGACTTGGGGATTGGATGCTGGGTGTGTCCTAGTTTTGGATGTGATAGAGTTAATTTTCTTCTTAGTAGCTGGTACAGTGCTGTGTTTTGGTTTTGGTGTGAAAATAATGTTGATAGGACACTGATGTTTTTAGTTGTTCCTGGGTAATGTTTATACTAAGTCAAGGACTTTTCAGTTTCTTAGGCCCTGCCAGCGAGAGGGCTGGAGGGGCACAGGAAATTTGGAGGGCACACAGCCTGGACAGCTGACCTGAACCAGCCAAAGACGTATTCCATACCATAGAATATCATGCATATAAAGCTGGCAGAAGAAGGGGGAACATTCCGAGTTATGGTGTTTGTCTTCCCAAGTAGCCATCATATGTGATGGAGCCCTGCTTTCCTGGGGATGGCTGAACTCCTGCCTGCCCATGGGAAGAGGTGAATGAATTCCTCATTTTGCTTTGCTTGCGTGCATGTCTTTTGCTTTACCTATTAAACTGTCTTTATCTCAACCCACGAGTTTTCTCACTTTTACTCTTCTGATCCTCTCCCCCATCCACATGCAGGGGGAGTGAGTGAGTGGCTCTGTGGTACTTAGTTGCTGACTTGGGTTAAACCACAACAGGGTGGTATGGGTATAATTGGGGGGCATGATCTGAGGTAAGGGTCCCTTTTTGGAGTTACCCAGCCCAAGCTGCTCTGCATGTCAGATAAATAAACCACTTATTTACTCAGAGGATTGGCAAAACTTCTTCTTCAAGCAGGAACCTAGGGTTGAGCCCTGTTGAGGTGGCACCCACATAATTCCTACCATGGTCTAAGTGGAGGTGATATAATTTCTACCATGGACTAGGTGCATAATTCCTGCTACAATTACATTGGCAGGTTCAGAACAGTTATTTATCTTCTCTCCTCCTCCAAGATGAACTGAAATATTTTATAAAATGGCTACCTTCACTATCAGCTGCCCCATTTAAGTTTTCTGCTGAAATATAAGAACATGAATATGTTATGTGCTCTGACCTTTAGGGGAAATACGAAATCATTCCACTCAACACAGAGAACATGGTATCTACCAGGTAACTGCAGTTTTCTAAGGGTTAGCTTGTTCTTCCAACACTCTATACAAATAAATGTTATAAGTCTGTATTGGGTCTGGCTGAGATGATGGAGTTAATTTTCCCCATAGCAGCCCTCATAGTGCTGTGCTTTGTATTCATGGCTAGAAAGGTGTTGATAACACACCAGTGTTTTGGCTACTGCTGAGCAGTGCTGGTACAGCATCAAGGCTGTCTCTCCAAGATTCCCCCCCTCACCAGTAGGATGGGGATTGAGCAAGATCTTGGGAGGGGACATAGCCAGGACAGCTGACCTAAACTGACCAAAGGGATATTCCATACTGTATGATGTCTGCTCAGCAATAAAAGCTAAGAGAAAGGAGGAGAGAGGAGGGAGGTGGGGTGGGGGTGGGGGTGGGTAAGGGGGCATTTGTTCTTATGACGTTTGTCTTCCAGAGCAACCACTACCTGTACTGAAGCTCTGCTTCCTGGGAAGTGGCTGGATATTGCCTGCTGATGGGAAGTAGAGAATAAATCTTTTGTTTTCCTTTGCTTCCATGCACGACCTTTGCTTTTTCTTTATTAAACTGCCTTTATCTTGACTCATGAGTTTTTTTCCATCTTATTTTCTACCTCCCATCCTTCTAAGGAGGGGAGTGATAGAGCAGTTTGGTGAGCACCTGGCATTCAGCCAAGGTTAACCCACCACAAATTCCTTTGAACCTGCAATTCTCAGGAGGCACACAGTATCTTAAGAGTATCAGAAATGCCCTTTATTGTACTTATTAAAAGAGAAATCTAAGCATTGGGATTATGCTGCAAAAATAAAAAATGAAAAATGCCTGAACACATCCAGTCATGTTTTATACCAGTTGAAATCTCTACATGTAGATGTTCACCTTGAAATGCATCAACTCCCCGCATTCAGAAGAAGATATACACAATGTGGCCAGAACTAGGTCCAACTACAAGTTCTACAGTTGACTTTTAAGAGGTAAAAGGAGAAATTTTATTCATTGCAGGTAACTACTTGTCCAGCTTTGGTGATTATTGTAAGCCCTATGAGGTTTTTAATCCTTCTAATGATTGGACCTGCATACCTTCCTTCCTTAGAAAGGCAGGGTTTAAGAAAGTGATCTCAAATTTTTCTTGAAGAACCTAGCATTATTAATAAGGAAATGCCAAAGTGGCCCTATGTGGCATTTGTGGCAGCTGTTTTTCGTCCTGAAACTGATGATTTCTGCATATTTTGACATCTTAGTAGTGGTATTAGCTGCATGAACAAAGAATGAAAGATGGCCTGCTCATGGGGGCAATGCAGCCCAAGACCTGTTGCTGCCTTCCAAATGCATTTCTGCAAAAGGGATCAGACTGTATTTCATGCCACTGGCATGTAACCCTCAGTGTGCCTGTTTCAGCTGCTACATCTGAGTAGGCTAATGAGGGATCTTCTGTAATTTCTGCTTTTCTTGCAAACTGTTGCAAACTATATTTTTGTTTAAAGCTCTTGCTTAACTCCGGCAGCTGAGATGGATCACCAAGTATCCACTGCTTGGAAACTCTATTAACCTGTACTCCATAGAAGGAGAAAAATCTAGAAGTCTGTCTCCAGTCAAAGGACTTTCGGTGGCTACTGGGCTGTACATGGAAGACCCACTTTTTAGGCTAAAGATTTGGAGTGGGGAATTCTTTCACTCTTAAAGGATCTTATATTGTTGCTGATTTCCCTTTTCTGAATAAACTAGCAGCCTTACAGAATAAATACAATTAGTTCTTTTTGGTAGGAAAATGCCATAAATACAAAGGAGGTTTCTCTAGACTTGCTTATTCCCACAGCTGGGGGTCTTGCTCAAAAGAGACTAGTCTTTGCTGAACACTTCTTGATAGTCTTCTCCACAGGCAAATGTCTGTACTTAACCCTTTCTATCCTGCAGCACTCCTGAACCCCACAATCTGAGGAACTCCTCCTCCCCTTCCTCTTACTTCCTTACTGTTTCCCTCTAGGTCCTCAAGCCATCCATAGGTTATAACACCACTTGCCTCTCATGGAGCATTTTCAGCCTCCTGAAGGCAAATGGCAACCCAGAGTAGGTGAACAAGTAGCTCTAAAGGATGCAGATGGCTAGACATACAGTACCAATGTAACAATGTCCAAGAGAGATCGTTTAAAGGTTATTTTAACAGACTGGTACTTATTTTGATTTTGTGCTTTCCAGATGATTTTCTAAAGAGACTATACCCAAACCCATAAGGGCTTTATATGATGTCTAGCTATGCATTCAGTCCCTGTTATCTTATTGTTGTCAACATGAAATGATCTTCTTCTAGTGAAGTTAGGTTAGTCATATATCTGTAACTTTGTATTAATGACTGTGCCCTTGAAGGAGAACTACAAGCCTGATAAGCACCTCCTACCCCAGGAGGTGACAACAGCCAGTTTATTGCAACAAAGTCAAGAAGTCAGTAGAATGAGACTGTAACTAGGGGAAAGGTAAACAAGGCAGGGGGAGATCGCTACCACTGACTCAATTCAGGAGTAAAAGAGAGAGAGAGAGAGAGAGACTCTCTCTCTCTCTCTCTCTTAGAAATACACTGTAACTTTAAATTGAAGCAAGAGATATATAGACCAATAGAAAACTACCGTGCGTAACTAATTACCAATAGTATCTTTTAGGTAGAATTTGGAAAATATGTATGTATAACTAGACCGTATAAATATTATCTTCTGATGCTCGAGGCATCAGAGCAGAGTTTCCCCTGCAGCCCACAGTGAAGACCATGGTGAGGCAGGCTGTTCCCCTGCAGCCCATGGAGGACCCCATGCTGGAGCAGGTGGATGCACCCGAAGAAGGCTGTGACCCTGCAGGGGATCCATGCTGGAGCAGGGAAAGAATGTTAGGAGTCCTTCTCCTGAGGAGGAAGGCATAGCAGAAAAAATGTGTTAACTGACCGCAACTCCCATTCCCCATCCACCTGTGCTGCTGGGTGGGAAGAGGTAGAGGTTTCAGGAGTTAAGTTAAGCCCAGGAAGAAGGGAGGGGTGGGGGGAAGGTGTTTTTAAGATTTGGTTTTATTTCTCATTATGCTACTCTGATTTGATTGGTAATAAATTGAATTCATTTTCTCCAAATCAATTCTGTTTTGCCTGTGACAGCAATTGGTGAATGATCTCTCCCTGTCTTTATCTCAACCCATGAGCCTTTCATTATTTTTTCTCTCCCCTGTGCAGTTCAGGAAGGGGAGTGGCTTTGGTGGGCACCTGGCTTCCAGCCAGGGTTGAGTCACTGCAATAGGCAAACCTTTGCACCACATCATTATCATGTTTCAAAGATCAGAGACAGACAGTCAGATGGGAAGTGGTTCTTACCTGTCAATTATAAATTAATTTATGATGTCATCTCTGCATGAATAATATTCCAATATCTGAAGCTATATCTGTATCTAACTAGCTACAATAAGTATTTAAAGCATACTAGGAAGCTACATGAATACTTGGAATAAATAATTGAGGCAAAAAGCCTATTATGGTTACTTTAAGCAGTAATGATAATTTTATAATTTAGAACATTGTTTCACACAAAATTAGATTTTGCTAGTATGATTTATGCTGCTATTCAACTGATGATAAATAAAAGATGCTTCTACAGAAATTAATACCTACTCAAGAAACAGACGTCCAACTAACTATGCTCATAAACCAAATTTTCAAGTATGAAATATTTCTACTGACCTAACTGAAGTAAACAATGGCATGATTTTAGCAGAGATTTGTCCATTTTTACACTGTGCATTGTGAGCATGTATTTCTTTAGTTTGCTGTATCTGTTTCAGAATTCATTTTGGTTCTGAGATTCAGGGGTGTATAGACATTAATTGTTCTTAATTACAATTTTAATATATTTTGTTCAAGCAGTCCCAGCCATCAACACTTGCCAAATGCAGCTTGCTTATAGCAGATTCTGTTCCTACCCATTTGTTTTGATGCATTTTCTTATCTTTTTTCTTTCTTATAGTCCAAGATGCCATTTAGGCCTCTAACTTTTACAAATCTGTTCTTGTCAATCTTACTCATGAAGCTCTTAGACCTCAAATAATTTGAAGACAGGGGAAAAATTAGTGCAAAATGTAACTACTATATTTTTTAAAGAGGAGTATATATCTTATTATGAGCCTCAGATAAATTCCTAACCTACTAGGTAAAATTACTATCTAAACACAAGGAAAAACCCAGCTTCTGCTAGAAGACTTAATGCCCATAATGAACAAGTTTATACTGCCTGCAGAGAAAGTCAGACAAATCAGTAAAGGCTTTGAGTTTTATAGATTACACAAACAGTATGGTAGTACTCTGTTGTTCAGAATACTGGGATAGAGTTAATTTTCTTAGTAGCCAGTACAGTGCTGTGTTTTGGATTTAGTATGAGAATAATGTTGATAAACTGATGCTTTAGCTGTTGCTAAGTAGTGCTTACTCAAAATCATTTTCACTTTCCCCTGTTCTGCCAGTGAACAGGGGCACAAGAAGCTGGGAGGGAGCATAGCCAGGACAGCTGGCCTGAACTAGCCAAAGAGATATTCCATACAATAGAACATCATGCTCAGTATATAAACTCGGGGAGTTGGCCAAGGGCTTGGGGGCTGGCTGGGCATCAGTGTGTGTGTATGTGTGTGTATATATATATATTTTACTCACCCCTGTAGCTGTACTGGATATGACATTTGCTAAGATTACATTTATCTTAATATCTTAATGTTTGAGATGTAAGGGGGGGGGGATATCCCAAATTCAGGACCAGAGTATTTGAGGGTAAGCTGAATAAAGTTTTAGTCTTAAGTAAATAAGGTAAATATACTTTTTATTAAACATTTTGAAAGGAGTTGAAGAAAAACAGACGGAAATTTCCATCTGCATATGAGAACGCCAGTGCTAATACAAAATTTAATAACAATATTTAAAATAAACTCAGTAGCTGTGACTATGCCAGAATGTGTTTTGCACAGGTAAAACCATCTTTGTAATCAAGGGTTATGCACATGTAATACTCCATGTATCACTTTCAGCTCATGGCAATCCCACTTGAGCAAGAGGAAGAAAGGGAAATATCCTCTAGCCCAAAATAATTTCTTTTCACAAAATCCAAATTTGTATTACAATTTAGATAATTTAGATTATTGTGGATTAGTGGATCCTATAGAACTAAGTATTTGCTTTTAGTTTTAGCTATTTACATAACACAGTGTGTAGAAATATTTCCCTATAAAGTCATATAAGCTTTCTCATATCATTTTTAGGTCACAGGCAAGAAGTACTGGCAGTGTCTTGGTCCCCATGTGTCGTGGTTTAACCCCGACCGGCAACCAAATACCACGCTGCCGCTTGCTCACTCCCCCTCACCCAGAGGGATGGGGAGGAGAGAATCGGAAAGGAATGTAAAACTCAGGGGTTGAGATAAGAACATTTTAATAGGTAAAGCAAAAGCCACGCATGCAAGCAAAGCAAAACAAGGAATTCATTCACTACTTCCCATGGGTAGGCAGGTGTTCGGCCATCCCCAGGAAAACAGGGCTCCATCACGTGTAATGGTTACTCGGGAAGACAAACACCATAATGCCAGATGTCCCCCCCTTCCTCCTTCTTCCCCCGGTTTATATACTCAGCATGACATCATATGGTATGGAATACCTCTTTAGCTAGTTGGGGTCACCTGTCCTGGCTGCGTCCCCTCCCAATTTCCTTTGTCCCCCCCAGCCCTCTGGCTGGCAGGGCCCAAGGAACTGAAAAATCCTTGATTTAGTATAAATCTTACCCAGCAACAACTAAAAACATCAGTGTCCTATCAACATTGTTCTGACATCATAGCCAAAACACAGCACTGTACTAACTACTAAGAAGAAAATTAACTCTATCCCAGCTGAAACCAGGACACCATGTCATGAATATGTTGTGGCAACAGCAAGGTAGAGATGTTCTCTACTGTTATATGCGCTAAAAATGTCTGATGGTAAAATTTTATATATTCATCATGCATGTTTTTTACAATTCAAATGCACTTTTAAAGTTAATCATAATTTACTTTAACCTATTTACAGCTTTCTAGATCTTGCCTGGAAAAACTAAGCTTGAAGAGTTATCCAAGTGATGCTTATTTTATAGGAAGATTGTACAGAATTTTGAAATAGTAATTGTATTTAAAGGTATAGGAAAATGATAAAGCATTATAGAGATACTTACTTCTTACTATTTATTAGTGTGCACATTGCTAATATGTTTTATACAAAAGTATAACATGTTTAACTCAAAGTGCCGTCCTGGTTAATCATGCTCAGTTATGTCAAATAGCGTAACACAGGTAACCTAGCTAATGGATAATAACTTTGCAATCTGCAGTAATTCAGTGAGTATGGGCTCATTTGTTTTTTTATTGTGGTTTTTTTTTACATTCCAATGATTTTCAGTCTAAAAGATCCTCTTGGGTTTCCTGTAGCTCTTGCAAATGTTATCTTTTGATTATAATGTGACATTTCATGTCAATTTCTTGGTTGGCATGTTTTTTTCTTTTGAATTTCAGAGAGGAATGCCCATTTTATAAGTTGAGAGTGAAATTTGAATACATTGATATCGGAATTGCATACCCTTGGCTTGGCTTGTGGTGCAAAGCTGAAAAGCTCAACATAGTTGGGAAATTTTCTAACACTGTGAATTGTTTGTTTGTTTTAGCAAATGGAAATTTGTTTCATTGCTTTTCCATCACAAATATAGTAGCAAATTTTTGTTATTGATTTGTTGATGTCTCCCAAAACATTTTGCTTCAAAGTCATATAACTATAAACTACATCTACCTGTGTTGTCCTTTTTCTTTAAGATAATTGCATGTTAAACGTATTTCTCATGGCTCCATTTCTTAATTCAGTACTATAGTTGGAATACTATTTCCTAATAACAGAACTCAGTTTTGCCATCTGCTAAGACAAATATGGCTGAGAACTGGCAACAATGAGTTAATGAAGTGAGGAGAAACTGGTACTGCTGAAAAGAGAATCAGAGAATCATAGTCATAGAATCATAGAATGGTTTGGGTTGGAAGGGACTTTTAAAGGTCATCTAGTCCAACACCCCTGCAGTGAGCAGGGACATCTTCAACTAGATCAGGATGCTCAGAGCCCTTGTCCAACCTGACCTTGTACGTTTCCAGGAATGGGGTATCTACAACCTCTCTGGGCAACCTGTTCCAGTGTTTTACCACTCTCATTGTAAAAAAATTCTTCCTTATATCTAGTCTGAATCTACCGTCTTTTAGTTTAAAACCATTACCCCTTGTCCTATCACTACTGGCCCTACTAAAAAGTCTGTCCCCATCTTTCTTATAAGCCCCCTTTAAGTACTGAAAGTCCCCAATAAGGTCTCCCCAGAGCCTGGACTAATTTTATGTATTAGAAGATGTGACTGTTTTCCAAGGCAATTGTATGTTTGCTTGTGATCACTTTTGGGGAAGGAAAATATATTTTTCAGTTTTATGTGGCTTGCATTATTTCTAATTTCTCTAAAAGATGCTTGGCTCTTCCATAGATTTGACAGGATATTGGAACAATCAGAGAAGAGACACTTCCTGGGTGTCTTTCACATGCTTCAGTTTCAGGCACTAAAGAAGATTATAAGCTCTTTCTTGCTCATTAGAACTGCTGAGAAAATATTAGCCAATAGAAACTGCATCATCCAAAATTGATAACAGTAGGCTTTTATAATAAGGAAGCTCTTTGTATGCCTTTAAGAATTATTTCAATGAATGAGCAGTTTGTTGCTCACTTTATAGTCAGCTCAAACCTCAATGATATCTCTACTTATGGTCTTAGAATATTTGTTCACATCAAAGTAATATGTTGTCAACATACTCAGTTGGAATACCACTTGGAAGTTAACAGAATCAATTTGTAGTGGAGGGGAGCACAAAAGAACAAATTACTCATTTGCTTTGTCAGCTGCAGAATGGATACAGAATAAACTTATAAACAGTTTTTGTTTTGGTCAGTATATATAGTATACACATTTTTGCTATTAATGCACTGATCTAACTTGATAATACATAGGAAAAAGCATGTAGTACTTCAGTTAGAAGACTGCTTATCTAAGGAGCAATTTGGGTATATTTTCCAGCTGTAGAGCAAAGAGATACAGTTGGTTTTGTTTGTCTGGGATGAAAAGCGATTTATGTTGTTGGGTTTTTTTTGTTTGGTTGGGGGTTTGTTGTTTTTGTGTTTTGTTTTCTTTCTCCAAAAGGACAGTTAAATTGCTGGGAATTGTACAAATAGTTTCAGCAAATACATCTACATTGATGACTTATTGCATGGGAAGTGGTCTTTTCCATGAATTTACCTCCTATCAATATTTGGGAGTCTTATGGTTCACACAGGAGTATACTATTGAAATGCTCAAATCAAGCTGCACATCAAGCTGCCATATGAAGGTTCCTGTTTTAATTTTCTGTTCAATAAAGAAAATTTTTATTTCCTTTATTTTGAAAGATGGACTTACTAGGCAGGTCATTTTCCATGGGGTTTTAGCTAATAGTGATAATGGTCTGTCATTGCTATCAGGAAAGGAAGAAATTTTACTCTGCCTTGGAAATCTCTTACTTCTGCTGTTTAGTTTTAGAACAGAGCAAAAAGAATTCCCTATAGACATCTAAATGAAAGGACTTTTCTATCCCCATGCTACCCATGTTTGCCAGCTTGTTCTCACCACTTCATATACAGACATCTTTCTGTCTTCAAATCACCATCACCAAAGTAGATAATGCAGTTTGTTCACTTTCCTACCACCAGATGGATCGCTATTTTTTTGGTTTTCTGTGCCTGTTCGTACACTGACTTTTTTCATAGGCTATTTTACAATTTTCTTATTTGGCGTGGAGTAGCTTGATCCTGTCTTGCTTTTTCAAGTCCAGAATTATATTTTCCAGCGTACTGTATTTTCAGATACCACCCAGAGGTATTGCTTTAAATAATTTTAAAGCATCAGCAGACAAAAAAATGCATGTGCAGGTGATACAAATTCACATTATAGTCCCTTTATTTCCTCTACTAGTCAGTCCTTTTGATATCCATATTTTTTCTATACCTTTCAAAAGGTATAGAAATTAATCCATGCATATGAATTTTTTTGAGCAATGAGCCAAATTTGGGGCCTAGTGGATTGTTTCTGTTAGTTAGAGAAATGAATGTTGGAGTTGTACACATCCTGTGTACTTTCTTTATCACAAAAAGGAATAGAAAGTACTGATTCACTGAGTATAGTAAGAATCAATAGGAGGCGGCAAGTATTCTGTTTGTCTGTGTACCCAAAGGACAAAGCCAGTTCTTAGGATCTTTCTTCACTTCTTGTTTTGGCAACATCCTTTCCTTTCCATTGCTCCTTTATCAAGTAGGAACATTTACACAGAGTATATCCATATAAATTACTTTTCCCAGCCTCCACTCCTCCCTTTCATTGTACATGCCATTGTTAGGAGCAGTGTTGTGGTTTGGGAGTTGTTGCTGTTATAGCTCTTGCTGTGGAAAGGAGTTTAATTGCTCTTTATCAACAGAATAATATACCTCTTAAAACTACTAGCATTAACATGACTTAACACAGTCAGTATTTACA
This sequence comes from Falco rusticolus, assembly GCF_015220075.1. Taxonomy (NCBI): domain Eukaryota; kingdom Metazoa; phylum Chordata; class Aves; order Falconiformes; family Falconidae; genus Falco; species Falco rusticolus. Next base: position 19,377,046 of record NC_051209.1, on the reverse strand, counting down.
AACACTGTCTTTATAATATGAGCAGTAGTATCTGCAGGAGCGGGCTGGAAACCAGGACCATGCGTGGCAATCAGTTAGCTGAGGGGAATGTGCTAGAGCTTGTCTGGACAACAATTAACATGATGAGGCATGTTTACAGAGCACAGGGGAGTGGGAGACGGATGGCGCCAAGGATGGCGCCAAGGAAAGATAACACCTTGCTGTTAATTGATGGTAGTTAACCACCAATCAGGGATTGCCTAGTATGTAATTCTTAGCTTAAAGAACCAATCTGTTTAAAGCACGCAGCTTCTGAAAACATATATAAACTCGTGATTGTGTACAATAAATCGACATCTTGCTTGCATCAAGCTGCATCCCGTCTCTTCATTCGCCGCAAGTATCCTCAAAGAACATAACATAAGCTCCACATATCATGAAAGTATCCTCTCAATATTAAAAAAAAATAAAAAATCAACCTACATGTATGCTAATCAAACTTTCTTTGTACAGATTTTTTATGATGATTGTGAGATATTTTCTTAGGACTCCTTTTTATTATATTTTCCTTATATAAGTTCTCTTTGCTACAATAGAGCATACTTTAATAATAGAGCAACAAGTAGTCTTCTTCCTTGCCTGGCTCATCTGACGTGTGGAATCAAACTCTATAACTCGAGGAGAGTTATAAAGCAGGTATGTTTATTGCAGCGCCGGGTGCAAGGGGGATCGCTCCTCCTAACTTGCACAGTGTTTCAACAAGCAGCCGGATATTTATTATACAGAGATATTTATTATACATATAATAAATATGTATTTATAAATACATATTTATTATATGCATATGCATAAGGTTTCTGAAAATTCATTATCATAATCTCCTCCCTCTGGTGCCTCAAGATGCACTTTTCATCTTCTTGGGCAGTTACCTGAAGTTCCTGCTTATCTTTGCATACATTAGCAGTCTTTGTTGTTTAGTTTCTGTTACCTACTAGAGTCCTTTACATGTCATCCATTATCTAACCTTTTGTTCAAGTGTAAAACATCTGCCAGCTAAAGATTAGCCCTTCCTTATTGCCCACTCTAAACATGTCAAGCTAATACATGTCCAGTGGGCTGATTTTAATCTATATCACATCCTGACTGATATTTATATTTGCCTCAAACTTTGGACTCAGGCAATCAATGTACTATGAATCAAGAACCTGACAAAGTGTTTTCCGAAATCTGGGTTCACATGGTGTGCAAAAGCCAGTCCATACACAGAGTCAAGATAATTGTTTATTGCATGTCTGTGCAGAGATGGGTGCTAGATGGTAATCCACAAAGCTAGCACACCTCTTAACACATAGTAATACATTTTATACACTTTGAACAATTGTTTACAATTACATTTAGTTACACTTAATTCTCATTGGTTCTTACAAGCTTCATCTCCATTTAAAGATACAGTGTTCTTTTTTCTCACTACGCATGTTCTGTGGGGAGGGGGCTTTGTTGTCCAGTAATTTTATTTAATCTCTTTAATCATTTGTTTCTCCTTAAGAAAGACATTTATATTAGAATATTTAAAAATATTGACAAAACTGTTAGATTATAGTCAAATTATTTAATACTTAGGAATTTATTTATTTTTTAAATTATAGGCTGTGAGGTTTAGGTAAGGAGCTTTAAAATGAACCCAGAGAGCTTTAATAACATTGTACATATTGAAAGGGTTAAGACCCAAAAAGAAGGAAAATGTTGTAAGCACCATAGATACTTACCTGAACAAAAGTCTCCAGATGATAGTTGTGGGAGGGTTATGAGATAAGGAGGTGCCTGGATAATCTCACCTTACAGAGATGTGCAGGACCATAAAGACAAGAAAAGTTACAAGAAAATGGCAACAATAGCCTCAAAGGATATGGTCTACTGATCCCAGAACTGACTTTGTGCAGAAGTAAAGGTCAATCAGTAGGCGCAGTGAAGAAGACTACAAGCCTTCATCTGAAGACCCCGATGACCACCCAGAGACGACAACTGTGCATGTGGACCAGACATTTTCAAATGTTAATAAGTTCCAGGAAATCTCATGTATATGTAAATGAGTTTTCAGAAATCTTGTGAATATGTATAATTTTATGGTATATAGCCTCTGAAAGTTTGCCAGATTGTGGGAGCACTTATGGTGGTGAAACCCCAGTGTGACCCCAGCGCTGCAATAAATAATGCCTTGCTTAATAACAGTCCACTGATATTGAGTTTTATTACATCGGACTCCTTGCCCAGCCGCATCTAGCTTCCCACTTCGGTAAGGTTAGAAAGCAAGGGGGTTTGGATGCTGCCGATCTTTGTATCAATATGAGTGAGTGTCGTGGTTTAACCCCAGCTGGCAACCAAGTACTGTTGCAGATTGTCTTAAAGTTTTACTGAAACTTTCTCTATTTTCTGTTTATTTGTGAAACAGTTAACTATAGGAACATCTTGATTTTAATAAGCCAGCTTCTACGTTAGCATTATGTTAACACTTATTAACCAACGATGTATGGGTTGTTGTGCTACTTGTCATTTGAGTCTGTGTTACTTGAAGTCCTTACTCTCTAGACCATAACCAGAGCACCTGGGTTCTATTGTGTATAGGGTGAGTTATTGGAAACTTGGCAAGGTAGATACCCAGCCATCCAACTTGGCAACAAAACTTACTTTTAAGGTGTCCTGAAGTGAACTACCTTCATTATAATACTAAAGAACACACCCACAGGTCAAGAAGACCCTTGCCTAGGTGAAGTCCCTTCCTCTGCGCATGCATAGTAAAAGAAGAAGATGACACAGCAGATATTATAATTATATGTAAATTACTAACCAATTATTGTAAATGGGAGTGTAGCACAGTACCTTGTAATTTTTGTGCATAAAAGTAACGGTGAAATCTGCACAGGTGTGCTTGATTAGTGGAGTCCCACAATGCTGCAATAAAGAAACTTCCTGCTTATCTACTTCATGTAGATGGGTTTTTATTTCCCCAGCTTGATGTGCGGAATCAGACTCCACAATCTTATCAGATTGTAAAGTAGGCATGTTTATTCAGTGCTGGGCAGCACTAGTGTAGTCCCACCAAAGCTGTGTGTGCCAGGGGCAACAACATGTCTCAATTTATATAATCAAATGTTGCATATACATAAGATTTCCAAATACGCCTATACATATTCATAACCTACTTCTGTTTCATATTAAAATTAGCTCCAAGAAGTCATTTACATAATTCCCGCCAAACTGCGCTTGCGTACTGTCTCTTGGTAGAGGTCATGTGTCGTGGGGATGAAGGCTTGGTAGTCTCCCTCGCTCTGAACTTTTTACCTTCTCTCTTTGCGCAGACTCAGTTGTTCCTTGGTCTTTGTCCAAACTATAGAGTTGGTTTTAGCTAGTTCTCATCAGGAACTGTCCTTCAGGAGGAACTCTAGACTCCTTGCTTTAGTTCATTTGCACAATAGTTAGTAAAACAAAGCATTATTTATCAACAACAATCTAGGTAATTGTTAAGCAATTAGATCTACAAAAATTTCTTTAACTCCTTCCTCATCCCCCCCTTTTCTAGAAAATTAGTAAATTATTTTACTATACTCAATCTAATACATTGATTTTTATCTAACAGTTTTTCAAAATATTTGTTGGAGTCTAGTTTCCGTCGTAATTGATTTTTCTTCCATTCACTATAGGAATCTCCTGTGTTTTGGAAACACCACCTGCCACATCAAACTGCTATGCAAAAGATTATGGAGAACAGGATAATTATTATTATTATAACAAACAATTGTTTTAACCATGTTAAATTTGGTAACCAGGAGGTCAGTTTTTCCGACAGCTCGGAAAAACCCCAAAAGATGTCATCTTGAGTTACTTCATGTAAGATCTTTGCCTGTTTCCCAATTTCCTGTAAGTCAGCAGTGATTCGGCCACTCTGGTCTAGGTACATACAACAGCTGACATTATTGTACATACTCTTCCTTGTGAGGCTAATAATAGATCTAAAGCCATACAATTTTGTGCTACTACTTTTGACAGGCTCCTAATTTCTTCTTGGAGGGCTCTGATTGCATCTATAGTTTTGTTTTCAATCGTTTCTATTACAGCTGAGATGCTTACTATAGCTTTCTCTAACTCACTAACTCCCAATGATGGGATTAGCCATCGCATAAAGCTATGATAGCCTGTCAGTCTTTCAATTAAGGGGTTATCTGTTCTTCAATTTCTGATCAAAATACTCCTCCTTCCTCTTCTCACAGGGTCTAGTGTTGTTTTATCAATAATAGTGATGTTAGGAACCAGAGCGCCTAAGGTACATGCTCCTCACCACCCCAGAGGTAAAGTTTTCCAAGTTGCTGTGCCACACAACCAATACCACCCTGTTCCTACCGGAACCCGAAGACCAGTATAATTATGTGCCTGGAATGTTGGGTCTATAGTTGTCATGTTCAATGAAATGGATTCATTACACTTTGAGTATTTTCCAAAAAACATGCTGTTTCCCGAACTTACCAAACAATGGTCTCCTGAGGTATTGGCTGTTATTGTTTCCATTTCTAGCTCCTGGTCCCACTTGGCTTGGGAATCTTTTCTAAAAGTGGTATTTCACCAGAAAGTAACATTTGTCCAAGAAACATTCAATGGCAATGGAATACCTATTAAGGGCATTCCAAGGCCAGAATGTTTTGGCATTTGGGTACAAATCCAACAGTCAGTCTTATTTATAATTTGGGTAATATTCTGTGTTAACTGTACATAAAAATTCTCTTGCCAAGCAGTCACCCTAATCACCTGTAGGTTTGTCAGGATTAAGCAAATTTTAATCCACATTCTACCTTTGCAGTTTGAATTTCAAGGGTCCCTGGACTTCAGAAGTCCAGACATTCCGTGGTGATTTCTTCACCCTAGTTTGATGTATCCAGGCACTCTGTTCCTTAATCCTGATGGCTGTAAAAGAGGTAAGAAGCACCTGGAATGGTCCTTCCCACTGTGGCTCCAGGGTTTTCTCTGCAAGGGACTTCATATACTCATAGCCTCCAGGTTGTATATTGTGTACAGGTCCGTCCAAACCTCTTCCCTGAGTTCCAACCACATGTTTCCTGATTTCATCGAGTCATTTGCTCAATGCCACCATGTAGGAAGTAATGATTTCATCCCTAACCTGTATAGATATTCCACTCTGTATCTCATAAAGTCGTCCATAAAAGATTTCAAAGGGGCTCAGTCCTTCCTTCGCCCCTGGTCTAGTTCGTATGTGCAGAAGGGCTAACAGAAGAGACTGAGGCCAGGCCAAGTTTGTTTCTTGTCCCGATTTCACAATTTGTTGTTTGATCAGATGGTTCATTTTTTCTACTTGGCCACTTGACTGAGGGCGATATGGGGTATGAAGTTGCCAATCTATACCCAAATGTTGGCTAATTTGCTGTACCACCTTTGAAATAAAGTGTGGTCCTCTGTCAGAGGATACGGTTGCAGGAACCCCAAAACATGATATTATCTCTTGTACCAGTATTTTGGTTACCTCCCAAGCCTTGGCCGTTCTGATCAGGAATGCTTCTGGCCAACCTGAAAAGGTATCAGTTAATACTAATAAATATCAAAACCCCCTTTTTCTTGGGAGTTCTGTAATATCAATCTGCCATTGTTGTCCAGGTCCATTGCCTTTTCCAATTTGGCCCATCTCTGCTCGGTGTAAACATTCACAACTTGGGCTAATTCCAAGGTGTGTGTTAGAGCAATTATTTTTGCTTTCTGTGTAGAGGTGATCGTGGTCCGAAGAGGGTCCCTTGTGGAGAGTCGGCCAAGTCACGACAATCACACCAATATGGCTACGTGCCGTGCTCACTTTATTAAACAAACACGTCATATTTATAACTTAAACCGACTGCTCACACGACTTTACACACAGGTGATTGGATAAAAGTCTCTGGGTCACGCGGGCGTCCATGTCGCTGATTGGTGGGCATGCTGCAGGCGCCTGATCAGAGTGTGCTGATGAGAGTGTGTTGATTTCGCGGTTCCCAGTGACGTACGGAATTAGACTCTATAACTCGAAAGTTATAAAGTAGGTATGTTTATTGCGCGCAGATGTACGGGGGATTGCTCCACCACAAGTGTGCATGCCCGAAGTGATGAACCATCTCATATTTATACAATAAAACAAATGAATGTTCAATCAACGCCTATACATATTCGCTACCTAAACCCACATACTCTGGTTTTGAATGTTAATTAGCTTATCAGTCCTTTGACTGGAACGTGGTGGTCTTGCATGTTTGCAGCTAATTCATGTCCTTGTCGACCATCTAGTTTTCCTTAGCAAGGAGATTTAATGCTCCCTCTAAATAACATTGGAATGTTTCTCATCCTTTTTATAAATAGCCCCTTTCGTTAGAGGAAGAAGAACAGACTCTTTCTTTCATTAGTTATTTCCTTAAAACTATATGGTTACGTGACCACCTACACTCCTTGAGCAGACATATACAGTCACACCTACATTCCTTGAGCAGACATACACAGTCACAATCGATGTTTATTGTTCCTTATTTTGCACTATTTCTTCTTGTTTGTGCATAGCTTGTTTTCTTTCTCACACTGCTTGTTCCCAGGACAATTTAAAGTTGCTCTGCAGCTTCAACTAACAGGCCTGGGTTGTCCAACCCGGACAATGGTAACATATGTCCTCGGTCCTTTAAAAATCCCTCTACATATCCCCCTTTTTCTTTTTGGACAACCCATGTCTGTTTCACAATAGATGTTAAACCTTTCTTCAAACAAAATAAGCAGCTAAAAAATTAAAGCATTACAACAATGATTATAACAAAGCGTATTCCTTCCATCAATAACGTCTTTAACCAACCTGTTATCCCCAATCCTCTCAACCATTCATCGAAGGGATTATCATCAGCAAGAATATGCTTCATGTTTCCCTGCAGTTGTGACAACTTCTTGTGCATAGATATGGAATGATCGGAAAGGTTCATACAACACATCCCTTCAAAATCCTCACAACCGTGTCCATTTGCTAATAACAAAAAATCTATTGCAGCTCTATTCTGTAACGAAGCATGCCTAACACTATCTACATCAAGCAATAATGAACTTAAAATCTGTGATGTAAGATTAAATTGTTTCTCTCCCCAGAACGCTAACCTTCATATATTCTTAGCATTTAATGCTGCCATTGCCCCCGGCATAAATATGGAGGCTAGGACATTTACTGTTACAGACTGTAGATCGACTCGGTCATTACATGTTTCATCAAAGGTGCGCAGTGCCCTCCGTGATCTATGAGATTGTGGAGTCATTTTTAATAAGTCTTTCATATGTGGAGCAAACAAGATCAAACGCCCTAAATAGCATGGTCCACCGACAGGATACAAAGGAATCCCTGGCCACGCTCTGTCCCCACATATCAGAAAGACTCCCGGTGGCAACTGATAACCCCCTGATACATCTATATGGACACCCCCAGTTTTCAGTTCACCCCAAATAGGTGAACCGGTTAGATTTTGAAACCCTGTATAAAACCCCCGTTCACCTTGACGTGTTAGCCATAACTGCCACGGGTCACCAAATCAAATTACTCCAGTGCCATTCATGGGTTGGAGTGGTGATGACATGTGGGTACAGTCTGCCATACCAGTTGCAGTTACATTAACATATTCAACAGGTACAACGCTAGCCAATAGGTCTAACTCCTGCAAAGGTAAATGATGTGGCTGGTTTAAATTCTCAATAACCGTCTTCTGCCACGCTGCATTACGCATAGAAGGCCAAACATATTGCCCATTTGGACTCTTACATTTACCATTCTGATTGGAAGTCAGATCCACTCACTGCTTTAACATTCCAAAAACCGTCAAAATTTGTTTCATTCTCTTGCAGGGGAATACCAATAAAACAAGTTCTAAAGGGGTTGTCTGCCTGTTGCAGACAAACAAAAGTCTGTTATTCCCGTGATATTTGCCCATGTCACCCATATGTTTGTCCTAGGCAAGATGTTAAAAATACTTTGGCTAATGGGTAAAAAATTCATCAAGACTGTAAACCAAGTTCGCCACTCAAACATTTTTACTCCTGCAACTTCCAAAATTTATTTATTTATTTATTTTACATTCCACCCCACAAATCTGTGCTTTCACAGATTCTGATGATGTGTACTGTCTCCAATCAGCATGGTATTACACTAGTCGTATGCTTTCTCTTGCTTCATGCCCACTTACTAATCAAACACATACACTCTTTACACCACTTACATTTAAACTTTGGCTTACAGAACCGTTTTACCCCACATAGCATACACTGACATAATACCCGCGGGTTACATCCCTTACAACATAGACAGTTTATTCTGTCTGCTCGCTCTGAGTCTTCTCTTCCATCTTCTGATCTTGACATACAGGTCGCACAAACTTGCTAGGGACCCATATAGGTCCTTTATCTGTGGAGATACAAAAATAACCTCTACCGATAAAGAACACCGGATTCGGTCCTTCCCATACGCCTGAAGCCATATTTTTATACAAAACATTCAAACCAGGAACTGTAGTTGTTTGGTTCCCTCGTGCTGTTTGGTGATGCATAACAACAGGTGGTTGGTCCCTCTCTGTCCTCCGTAAGGGAGAGATAGCTTAAGGTAAACAACACCTTAGTCAACCGTTTAGTTACGTCTATGTCCTGCGATACTTTCTGTCTCTGAAGATAATCCTTCAGGGTATGGTTCGCCCTTTCAACAACTGCTTGCCCCATTGGGGAGTGAGGAATCCCTTTAACGTGTTTAATTCCCCAAGTTGTCATAAACCTAGCGACTCGTTGACTACTATACGCTGGAACATTGTCTGTCTTTATTTCTGCAGGTACTCCCATGACAGCAAAACAAGACATTAAGTGTCTCTCCACATGTAATGCCTTTTCATCGGTTTGTGCAGTGGCCCATATAAAATGAGAATAGGTGTCAATTGTGACATGCACATACTTAAGCTTCCCAAAGTCAGGTACATGTGTTACATCCATTTGCCAAACCTGAAGTGCCTTCAGACCTTTTGGGTTAGTGCCCACCCCTAAACCAGGTCCATGATTGACTACATTGAGGACAGGAGCGAACAATACCCTTTGCATCTGCTATGGGTATTTGATACTGTCGATGTAAAGACTTTGCATTCTGATGAAACATCTCGTGGCTGTTACGAGCTTCTTCAAACTTATTTGTTGGAGGAGTTATTGCCAGACAGCTGACTGCTTCATCAGCTCTAGCATTACCTTCGCCCAACCCAATGGTCCACTGATGACTTCTAATATGCATAATACAAAATTCATGTTTTCTCTGACGAAGAGTACTACGCAGTTGTATAATCATTTCACCAAGATATTGGTTCTTTGTCTCTCTCAACAAGGCATCTTCAATGTGCTGTACTACACCAACTACGTACAATGAGTCTGATACTATGTTTACAGGTGTGTCGTTCCAGCTTCCCAAAGCCCAACACACTGCTTTCAGTTCTAAGGTTTGAAGGTTTCCCCCTGGTTCACCGGTGATTACTTGTTTCTGCCACTGGTTATCGGATTGCCAAACACATGCAGCCTTCTTCATCTTTCGTCCTGCATCTGTAAACAATGTTGGCCCGTCAACTGGTCTTTTTAAGCATAGCGGTCTCACAATCCACTGGTAATGTTCTAACATCTTCCAGAGAGGTCCTTTTGGCCGGTTGTTGTGTATAACACCTGTATAACCCATCAAGGCTTCCTGTATGGCTGTTGAATGTCTCAGGAGCCACTCATAATCATCACCACGGACTGGAATGCTGATATGCTGATATCTGGCGGTTCAGTCCCATCAATTTCAACAATCCCGTCTCTTCCTTTTCTCACCAAGGCCGCTACTGCTTCAGGACGACTTAAAATACGATGTCTGGGTTGCAATGGCAAAAACAACCACTCTAAAATGATCGCCATATTTTCCCCCTTTTTCTTTTGCCATTGCAAAATAAGGGCAAAAGGTGAAGTGGCAACATTACAAACCAAGAAAGATAACGGATGATTCGCCATTCGGCAACTACACCAGCCAGTCTGAATCTTGCGGGACACAACTTCTAGGGCAGCCTGCTGTTCTGGTGACCAAGTTCGAGGACTGTTGGCTTCGGTGCCATGCAACCAGGATTGGAACGGTTGGAAATCATCATTAGTGAGGCTTTTTGCGTGTCATCAGGGTGTAAGGGAATCGTGAAGAAACAGTCTTTCAAGTCTATCGTAAGAACGTTGCCAATTCTGAGGGATCATTGTAGGAGTTGGAAGACCAGGTTGCAACGCTCCCATCGCTAAAGTCTGATGATTAACCTTCCATAAATCATGTCCCAGTTATGTGCATCCAGATTATTAATCACTACAGGACAAGCTAATGAGCTAGTCACCTGCCAGTCACCTTCCAAAACAGCATCACGAACAACACCAGACCAACGCTATAGAGTTGGATCTTTTCTTGAGTTCAGCATCGGCGGGGTAGTTGGGCTAACTGGAGGAACTACAGGTATTGAAGTAGTAGGCAGGTTCATTTCAACTCGCTTTTCCAGGTTTCTTAATTTATCTATTACATCTTGTAAGGATTTCTCCGTATTGTTATCACAAAGCTTCTCCCCACCTTCCTCCTCAAATTCATCCGATGATGTTCCAGGAAGAGGAGGATGCATCATCGGACGGCGCTTTTTCCCGCCCTGTTGTGACCTATGAGCTGTAGCCACCCTCCGTTTTGGTCTTGCTCCACCCACAGCTCTGATTGGTGCAGCATGACTTGCTGCTCCTCCTTCCTGGGGAGGCTCAGCAGCCTCTTCCGGGTTCGGCTCAGTTACAACAGACCCCCGAGGAGTAACTTCCGGATTGTCCGCTGTCTTATCTAAAAAGCTCCTGTACTGTTGAACACGCAGAGGCTGACATACCCTTCATAGGACGAGTATGCCCAACTCCGAAAAATGTAGCCAAGAAAGAAGGTTTAGGTGAATCAGCCTTCTGCTCTATTGGCTTTTCTCCCACATCTCCTCCCAATGCTTCTATAGCTGCCGCCGCTACTTTATTTTCCGCCTTCATAGTTTCCAGAGTGTTAACTATAGACCACCACGTAGCTCCTAACGCTTTAGCTTCATTTCCTTCTTTACCTCCCTTGATCATAGTATCCCAGAGGCAATTTCCCACTTCTCTCCATTCCGTAATACTAAACAATAACGCGGGCTCGGGAATCTTATCCTTTTTTCGTGCCCAGATAACTAAGGTCTCCACTTCTGTTTCTTTAATGCTCTCCCCTCTTTTAAAGAGGATGCTAGTTAACAGTTTAATTGCCGCGTCTAATTCCATCGCGGTCTTCCTCTGAGCTCTCCCCTCTCACAGAAAGGATATCAGCAGGGAGCCCCGCCACACTCGATGCGGCCTTCCTTAGTGCTCCCCCCTCTCACTGAAATGGTATCAGCGGAGAGCCCTGCCACATTTGTCACGGTCTTTCTTAGTGCCCTCCCCCCCCTCACAGAGAGGAATTCAGCGGGGAGCCCTGCCGCGATTTACTCGACGCGGTCTTACCTCCAGCGGGGGTGCGATCTGCAGCTCTACACAGAACTCTGGACTCCGCTTTTCGCCTTCCAGGTTCCGTCCGCCTCCGACCTCCAGCTCCCTAATGGGACAACTTCCCTTCGGGTCCGATGCACGGAGACTTCCGCATTTAAGCAAACAGTATTTAAGCTAAACCGCTTATAAGCGAACCGCATTTAAGCGAATAAATGGGTCCCTGTTTGGGCGCCAGACGAAGAGGGTCCCCCGTGGAGAGTCGGCCAAGTCACGACAATCACACCAATATGGCTACATGCTGTGCTCACTTTATTAAACAAACACATCATATTTATAACTTAAACTGACCGCTCACATGACTTTACACACAGGTGATTGGATAAAAGTCTCTGGTCATGCGGGCGTCCATGTCGCTGATTGGTGGGCATGCTGCAGGCGCCTGATCAGAGTGTGCTGATGAGAGTGTGTTGATTTCGCGGTTCCCAGGACTTGCTCTGCACCTGGCTTCTTGTTTGTGCATAGCTTGTTTTCTTTCTCACACTGCTTGTTCCCAGGACAATTTAAAGTTGCTCTGCAGCTTCAACTAACAGGCCTGGGTTGTCCAACCCGGACAATGGTAACATATGTCCTCGGTCCTTTAAAAATCCCTCTACAGTGGGCAAAGGTCCTGACTCTTATTTCTTGACTGGTGGTAATGGCATATCCTGCATGTCTCTTACCACCCGGGACATAGCTGCTTCCATCAGTGAACCAGTTTTCTCCGTTTTCCATGGGACTGTCTTTCAAGTCTGGGCGACTTGTGTACGTCACTTCAACGATCTTCAGGCAGTCATGTTGTACTGGTTCTCCTGTGTTCCCACTGAGGAAAGAAGCTGGGTTGACAATGTTAGTAACGATAATTTCCACATCGTCCTGTTCTGCCAGTATGGCCTGGTATCTCAGGAATCTCTGTGGAGAAAGCCAGTGTCCACCCTTTGCTTCCAGCACCGCAGATACTGTATGGGACACCAAAACAGTTATTTTCTGGCCCAGGGTAAATTTTTTAGTTTCTTGGATATTTAGTATTACAGCTGCAACCACTCGCAGGCATCCAGGCCAACCCTTAGCAGTTGCATCCAGCAGCTTGGAGAAGTAGGCAACCGCTCGTCGATATGGACACAGATCTTGTGCTAATATTCCCAAGGCAATTCCCTGTTCTTCATGGGAGAAGAGGAAAAATGGCTTACTCACATCTGGTAGCCCTAAAGCTGGGGCTGACATCAGAGCCTTTTTCAGCTGTTCAAAGGCCTGCGTGGCTTCCTTATTCTATTCAAGGTGTTTCTGCTCAGTGGTTATTAGTGCATATAGTGATTTAACAAGCAGTCCATAGTTATAGATCCATAGTCGGCACCACCCAGTCATTCCCAAAAAAGTTCGTAACTCTTTTACTGTCTGAGGCATACTGTTTCTTTGCAGGCCTGTCCCAAAGTCCTTTGCCCAGCACTAATTTCATAGCCCAAATAAATCAATTTTACGCTGCATTATCGGGCCTTCTTTTTAGACGTTTGGTACCCTTAGAGCCCCAGGAAATTCAGTAGACTCACCGTCCAGATCATACAACTATCTTCTGTCTTGGTGGCGATCAGGATGTCATCCACATATTGTAACAATTTCCTGTCTTCAGGCAACAGTTCCCAGGATTCTAAGTCCTTTGCCAGCTGATTGCTAGAAGATGGTGGGGCTGTTTTTAATTCCTTGTGCAACACTGTCCAAGTGAGCTGGGTTTTACAACCACTTTTGGGATTTTCTCATTCGAATGCGAATAACTTCTGGCTGGCTTCATGGAGAGGGAGGCAAAAGAAGGCATCCTTCAGGTCTAAAGCAGTAAACCATGTTAATTCAGGAGTCAATACAGTCAACAAGGTATATGGATTTGCTACTATAGGATAGAGATCTTTGGTTATTTTGTTTACAGCCCACAAATCCTGAAGCACCCGTTACAACCCGTCAGGTTTGCGAACAGGTAATATGGGAGTGTTATATTCTGATTCACATTCATTTAGCAATCCCATTTGTAGGAAATTTTCGATCACTGGCTGATTTCCTTCTCTATCTTCTTTCTTTAGGGGATACTGCTTAACTCTTACCGGGTGCCAGCCTTCTTTGAGTCTAACTCAACAGGTAGAGCATTCTTTGCCCTTCCAGGTACACTGGTGGCCCATACCCCAGGGTATACCTGGTTTAAAATTTCTTCTTCCTAATTTCCTGCAGAGAGGCTGGATAAAGATAAACTCAATATTTGAATGTATTGTTGATCTTTTACTTCCAGAGTAATTTCTCCTTTTTCAAATGTAATTTTTGTACCCAACTGATCCAACAAATCCCTCCCCAAAAGTGTCTTTGGGGAGTTGGGCATATACAGGAATTTATGGATACCTCATTGTTTTCCTAATTTATATTTCAAAGGTTTACAAAATATGCCTTTTCATTTTGGCCATCACCCCTTTTAACATGATGTAGTCATCCTTCTGGAGCACCAAGGCTTGATTTAAAACCGAATATGTTGCCCCTGTGTCCACCAAAAACTCCACCTCTTGTCTCTTCCCCAGCTTTATTATAACCAGTTGATCTGCTAGTGTAGATTCCCCATGTCCCCGTCAATCTTCCTTTACATGGGCCACTATTCTTCTTGTCTGGTGATTTTGTCCCTTTTCCTTATTTCTTAGACATTCTTTTTTCCAGGGACCAAATCTCTTACACAGTGCGCATTGGTCCTTGCCTAGCCGGGACGATTCTCGTCTAGGCTTTCTTTCCTCCTCTTCCCTGAGAACCGCTATCGTTTTCCTTTGCATCTGTTTATATTCTTCCTCCCTTTTACTAAACACTCTCCAAGCTTCATCCAGCAACACTTCCAGATTTCTACTTTCTGTAGAGCGCAACTTTTGGAGTTTGCGCCTAATGTCCCACATAGATTGGCCCAAGAATAGGGAGACTAATTGTATTCCTACTTCTGACCTAGGATCCAGCGCTGTGCTACAGTGCATTAAATCCCTCAGTCGATCCAGGAATTCAGATGGGGACTCAGAAGGACCTTGTTTAACTGCATATAAAGCTGACCAATTTATGCTTTTGGGGACAGCCCATTCCCTTTAGTTTTCACTCTCAATACCCTCGTAATCTTTCCATATGTGCAGATATATTGGGATCCCACCTTCGATTTTGGAGGGGGGGGAAATTCCTTAACATCCCCTCCTGCAGCTTTATAATGATCCTCAGCCAAATTTCCTGCTGTTTTTAAAATTAACTGTTTTTCCGTCTCAGTCATAGAGTCCAATAATAGCTGCAAATCTTCCGAATCAGGTTTATGCTGTTTTATAAGAAATCGAAAGTGTTTGGTAACACTTACCAGATCATTCCGATAATCCTTTGCAACCTTTTTCCATTTCCCTAAATCAGAGGAGGAAAAAGGCACACTAATTAACATTGTTCCGCCATCAGGCCCTACTGCCTCCCGGAGAGGTGCTTGTAAGGTTGTTGAGGCAGATTTCTTCCTAGTACGGGAAGATACAGGGCTATCTGGGAGAGCAGGAGTTCCATCCGAGTCCACATCTTGTTCCTGTAATCAAGGGGGAGGCTTAAACAAATCAGTTAGATCTTGTTCCGGTACCTGGTGAATTTTGTTAGTTTTAGTGCACCTTTGCCCAATACTACATGCCGAACAGCACCACTTTAGTTGATCTCTAAGTTCTTTCAGAGTGTAAGTACCATGGGGTCCTGTGGTGGTATCATCCCACAGTCCCTCTGACACTCTGGATGGTTTTGGAGGGTGAAAACCATGTCTGCATGCAGGAGCGGGCTGGAAACTAGGACCATGCGTGGCAATCAGGTAGCTGAGGGGAATGTGCTCGAGCTTGTCTAGACAACAATTAACATGATGAGGCATGTTTGCAGAGCACAGGGGAGTGGGAGGACGGATGGCGCCAAGGAAAGGCAACACCTTGCTGTTAATTGCTGGTAGTTAACCACCAATCAGGGATTGCCTAGTATGCAATGCTTAGCTTCAAGAACCAATCTGTTTAAAACGCGCAGCTTCTGAAAGTGTATAAAAACGCGTGCTTCTGTACAATAAATTGACATTTGCTTGCATCAAGCTGCGTCCCGTCTCTTCATTCGCCGCAAATTGGTGACCCCGACGTGATGCGTTTAAGGATCTAACGTAAAGGGCTCTCGAATCGCCTATCTGAGCGACATGCAGCGAATCCCACATAACTTTGAATGATCTGCTGAAAGGAAGCAGGAGCCGGCCGGCCAGAAATCCCTCCGGAGTTGAGAGGTGAGCTGTGGGAAATCTGTAACGGGGAATCAGGCTTCGTCCCCAGAAAGAGACGTATATGGACTCATAAAGGGTCTTCTAGTCAGATCAGGGAGTCCGTGCCTCAGTCTCCTCAAATGGTGACCCCTATGGTGGTGTTCCAAAGCCTTGGAAGAATAAGGACGGAAAAAAGACAGCTCGTGGAAGAGGGCTGCGTTCCGGAGGAGACGGCTTGGCTGAACGATCGTCTTGCTGTCTGGACCAGGCGGACAACCTAAACCCCGAGGATAACACCTGTATGCATCGAGACAGGTGAGCAGCCAAGAAACTTTAGAGACTTTGAAAGAATGAAAGTGTGTACAGACAGCAGCCAATTGTATGATGCTGCCGCGGAGGGGAACTCCGTGTCGGGAATGCATTTAACATCTTGGTGGCAAATTCTGACTACTCTTTGCCAAGTGTGGACTAATTCTACTATCGGTGCTAAACCAGAGGAAGCTGTAAATTCCACCGACAGCGCAACTCTTCTCAAGACACCGTCAGCGATGGCGATTCTGTCCACACCTCCTCTGCCCCCAAAGCTTCTGTCACTGATTGCAGCGACCTTCACAACACAGGAGCAAGCACGGGAACAGGACAACTCGGACAATGATTTTATTGACACTGATAAACCTTTTGATCCAGGTCCTATAGATCTGGAAAAGGAGCTAGACCTTTTCCCCACCCCCTCGTCTCTCCTGATGCATTGATTGTATTTTTGGGGAGGGTGAAAGGGGGTCTGAACCAGTTCTTGTTTGGTGTGCCCTTCCACCTATGTATAATGTTAATCCAAAAGAAGATGATATTGTTTACACTTTGAATGTCGATAATTGTCTTTCTGTAGATACTAATGTAGTAGGAGGCTATGATGGGAACGTGTCGCAGCGGTTCTTCTCTTATCCAGAGTAACAGCAGGGAAAGCATTAAAGAGTTAAATCACCTTGTTTGGTAGGCAGTTCAGAATGTGAGTCAAAATTGCCACTGCTTTTTGTCCTTGGTTCAAGGACATGGCTGTGAGGATTTTGATGGTATGTGCTGCGTGGATTTTAGGAACCCCATTGCAGCAACATGTTATCAAAATCTGAGAAAATGTCAGCCTTTTTGGCATCCATTCACTCAATTGGCAGTATTGTTTGTTTGCTGTTACCTTGGTTGCTGTCATGTTTGCAAGGGCCCTGCAGAACATGGCAAACCTGGTACTAGCTGTTCAAAAACAAAAAGGGGAAATTGTAAAATTGTACGGAACAAAGACAGTGGGTTATTTTGACATTGATAATATATCTTAGTTGGTTTTTTATTTGTTCAATTACTTGTGCCTTGTTTTTCTCGGTTTCAGGGGTTCTTTTGTGCAACAGGAAGGGGGAGATGCAGGAGTGGGCTGGAAACTAGGACCATGCGTGGCAATCAGTTAGCTGAGGGGAATGTGCTCGAGCTTGTCTAGACAACAATTAACATGATGAGGCATGTTTGCAGAGCACAGGGGAGTGGGAGGACGGATGGCGCCAAGGAAAGGCAACACCTTGCTGTTAATTGCTGGTAGTTAACCACCAATCAGGGATTGCCTAGTATGCAAGGCTTAGCTTCAAGAACCAATTAGTTTAAAACGCGCAGCTTCTGAAAGTGTATAAAAACGCGTGCTTCTGTACAATAAATTGACATTTGCTTGCATCAAGCTGCGTCCCGTCTCTTCATTCGCCGCATCTGCATGTGAGACTTCATCCCATTTTCCTTCCCTCCTTAAAAATAGCATTAGTTGTGAAAGGGTATTATAATCCATTGACCCATTAAGTGGACATTTAGCTTTGTTTTCCAATTTATATAAAGGACACCACTGATTGCAGTATTTAATAAGGGTCTTTTTATTTTCTGTACCTCCAGTCCCAAAAATATCTTTCCAATGGGCAAGCACACAATCCAAGGGACTCTTTTTCAAAAATCCCCTTTGCGTTTTACTCATATTGTAACCTTTTATTAATTTTTTATTCAGATTCCAGCTATTCTTCTAATAAGTTTCCACACAAACCTCTTCTTGCACTTCTCTATAGTTTTCTCCCAATCCTCTTCCCAAACATCCCAAATTTCCAAAATGAAATTTTCTCTTCCACACACTAACTTAATTTTTTAGAGGTTTTGTAGGACTGGCGGTAGGGTGAGGTGATGATACCCAGAGCACTTTGAGCACTCTATGTCTTTTAGAGCTACAATACCAGCACCTTTCACAAAACAGCACTTCAGTAAGACCCAGGCTGGGTGCCAACCATTGTACCTATTATTATAGCTTCTTATATTACAGCAGACCAGACAGAGAATTGTGGAGTGGCTGGAAGAAAATGGGCATATTATGAGCAATCCAGACCAAATAACTTGGTTGTAATAACAGGCCACGGCTGTAACAAGTTGTTGTGAAGGACATATGCAAGGTCAAGAGAGACAAAGAAACTGTGTAATCGCACAGAGATAAGAGAGTTGGACTGAAAGATGAGTAAAAGCAGGATGCCTGCTTAGGGGGGGAGCAGCGTGTGGGCACCACACCAGGACCAATCATAGGGGAGATGGGAGCGTGTGAACAAGTAGGTTTAGCCTATCACCTTTTGTATAACAAAGCCTGCATAGCGTGTGTATCTTTTGCTGAGAATATAAATTGCTGAAAGTCTTTTAATAAAGTGGCACTAACTTGATCACATTGGTCGTATAAGTTGTGTTCGAACCTTCTGCGTCAACAAGTGGCACCCAAACAGGGACCCTCTCGTCCATGCTTCCAGGAGCAAATAGGCGGCTCAGAGGGGGCGGAAGAAGCTGGCCGTAGCAGGCACTGCCCCAGTGCCTGGGAAGGCACGCAATCTCGCCCTGATCAGGTGAGCGGTCAGGGAGGAGATGGGGTCCACGCTAAGCAAAGAAGAAGCGGCAGTGGTGAAGCTCCTCCAACATATCCTCTCTAAGAGAGGCTTATCTTATGATGAGGGAAGCCTGAAGAGGTTGCTGTCATGGGCTCAGCAGCATGGATTAATCTCCTCAGTGAGTGCAGTTTTTGAACTAGACACTTGGGAAAAGATTGGTGCAGCACTGTGGGAGGACATTAGTTCAGGCTCTAAAGACAGTGGGAAATTCTCCACAATGTGGAGAATTATCCTAGAGACTCTGGAAAAGATGAAAGCAGAACAACAAACTACAGCATCTGCTTTCACTGCCCTGTCGGCACAAGCTGAAGACACTAGAGCAAAAGACTCTGCTACTGCTATGACATTCTTGGGATCCTTGTTCCCAAAAGCCAAAAGAAGGGACAGGGATACATCGCGTGTAGCAGTAGTGTGGCTAAAGGGCCGAGAGCCAAAGGAGACGAATCCGCCACCGCTTGAATCTCCCAGTCCAAATTCGAGAGAACAGTCCCCGGAACACACGCACAATGTCTCGACAGAAGATGGCTTCTATCCACCTCTGCCTCCGTCCATGCCTCCATCACCTCAATCGGTGTTTGCAGAACGTCGCCGTGGTTTGGAGAATGTGCAGTTACAAGATCTCATGAAAAAATTGGAGCAACTTGAGATGCGGGTGCAAGAATCAGCTCAGCCTGTTCCTACAGCACCGCCACTATCTCCCTTCTCTACTAATCCTTTTATACAGGGGGGAGGGGGTGTGGGCAGTTCTGAGGAGACATTAGCAGTGGGACCACTACTACCGCCGGTTAAAATGGGTGGCGTGGGGGGTAATAGTAATCCAACACTTCGATGGCGGGGGGTTATTCGGGATGCAATTATAGAGGGACAATTTGGGCAGCTTGGGCCAATGGCATTTCCTTGTGATAGTAATGCCACAGGGTAACGAGTGGGAAGTCTTAGATTGGAAGGTAATTAAAGAAACAAAATCTGCAATAACACAATATGGGTTAAAATCTCCATATACTAATTCAATAATTCAGCATAATTTTACGGCAAATGTATTAACTCTGTATGATGTGCGTATGATTGCACAATCTTTGTTAATGGCTTCTCAACAGATACAATTTTTTCAACGCTGGCAGGCAGGGAGTGAAGCTGCGGTAGGAGCTGCAGTGAAGCCACTTGTGCAAGGAAAAAATAATAATGGGAAGCAAGATAGAAAATGTTTTAATTGTGGCAGGATGGGTCATATCAGATCACAATGTCATGTTCTAGTCTCAAAGCAAAAGAAATGGTGTGTGCAGTTTCGGAAAGACAATCATAACACTAGCAATTGTCGGGAAAAGGGAAACGAGACGTGGAGCGTGCCTTGCCCTCACGCTATGACACAAGTCCAGGGTGCTTGGAACGCTGCTCAGCCGCCACCTCCAGAAGCACCGGAGTGGACCTGGCAACAGCAGTAGCTATTACTCTTACCGACACCACAGTTCAATTGGTTGATTCAAATCTTGTGGGACCTTTGGGACATGGTTTAAGTGCCTTATTAATCGGACATTCTTCAGTATCTAGGAAAGGTATTTTTGTGGTCCCAGGACTTATTGATGCTGATATTGAGGGATGGATTAAAATAATGGTTTACACACTAACTGCCCCTATAACTATTAAGGAGGGATCAAAATTGCTAAATTAATTCCTTTTGAAGCAAAAGTGCCTAACGTAGAACAAAAGAAAAGGGGGATAGAAGGTTTTGGGTCTACCGGTCAGCCCGATGTTTTGCTAGCCATGGACATCAGTAGGGGAAAGCCGGGGGAAAAAATGGAAACGAGGCACCCTAGTGGACAAGTGTGTAAATTGCAGATGATTATAAATACTGGAGCTGATGTAACGATTGTACCTTTTTTTAAGTGGCCTAGGCAGTGGCCTCTAATGCCAGCGGGTACCGGCATTGTGGGGGTTGGTGAGACTCAAGCTACCTCTATCAGTAGAGATGTAATTGCATTTATGTTCTCCGATGGTAAGGTAGTAACTACGCGCCCCTATGTAATGCACTTACCTGTGGCACTAATTGGAAGAGATCTGCTCAGTCAGGTGGGAGCCCAACTCGTTACTTTGCCTTTTTAGGAGCTGCTACTGTTGAGCAACCAATCCTAAAAATCAGCTGGAGAACTGATGATTCAATTTGGATTGACTAGTGGCAGCTAAAACAAGACCGGCTGCAGATTGTTAATAATTTGGTGCAGGAACAATTAGATGCTGGACACATCGTGCCTTCAAGTAGTCCATGGAACACTCCAATTTTTACAATCCCAAAGAAATCTGGGAAATGGTGTGTATCACCTTCTGTATAACAAAGCCTGCATAGCGTGTGTATCTTTTGCTGAGAATATAAATTGCTGAAAGTCTTTTAATAAAGTGGCACTAACTTGATCGCATTGGTCGTATAAGTTGTGTCCAAGCCTTCTGCATCAACAGGGAATCACAGCTTCTTTTAAATAATATCAGTAATTCACCCTATTTATCCAATGACTCCCTTGTTCAAATATTCCCAGGGTTCCAACCCAAACCACTGGAGGAGTGATTCCCTTTGTCTTGTCTCGTTATCAACATAGAGACATTCATTCATTCATACACTATTAAAACATGGTACACTCGTACAAAACACCGACTATTAACAAAATTCCCAGGTATTCAAACCATACAGTTAACATCCATCTAGCAGCTGCAAATATAACATGCAAAGTGATTTTATCGCAATTGTGAGAGGTCCGCTTACCCTTCTCCTGCTTCTTATATACCAGTCATTAGCAGGTCCGTGATGGCTCCCTACACTGGGATGCAGCGGCGACCTGGGATTTGCTCGATCTGCCCTCAAGATCTCAAGATCGGCCGCCCCATTGGTCAGCAAATCCCTTCCTTATGCAGGGTACCTTCCTCCCATACGGGGACTATTCTGCACGCCAGACGTCTCTTCGCGATTTACCAGCTGCCCCGGCCAAGCCCATGATTTACAGGTCCCCTTTACTAAAACATACCGTTTTCTTCCGCAGCTTCAGGAGGTTGCTGTCTGCCCCCCGCGGTGAGCGGCTGGTAGCAGAGGCTCCTCCGAGGAAAGTGCTCGGGGCGCGCCCAGTGGCGTTCGCTCCACGGAGCAGAGATCCTCCTGGCTGGCTTGCCAAAACTGACTTGCGGAATCAGACTCCATAATCTTATCAGACTGTAAAGTAGGTATTTTTATTCAGCGCTGGGCAGCACTGGGGTAGTCTCACCAAAGCCGTGCCCACCAGGGGCAACAACTTGCCTCAATTTATACAATCAAATGTTTCATATACATAAGATTTCCAAATATGTCTATACATATTCATAACCTACCCCTGATTCATATTAAAATTAGCTTCAATAAGTCATTTCCGTAAGTCCCTCCCATGTGCTCTTGCGTACTGTCTCTTGGTGGGGGTCGTGGGGTTCATGGGGATGAAGGCTTGGTAGTCTTTCTCTCTCTGAACTTTTTACCTTTTCTCTTTGCGCAGACTCAGTTGTTCCTTGGTCTTTGTCCAAACTACAGAGTTGGTTTTAGCTAGTTCTCATAACAAACTGTCCTTCAGGAGGAACTGTAGACCCCTTGCTTTAGTTAATTTACCCAATAGTTAGTAAAACAAAGCATTATTTATCAACAGAAATCTAGATAATTGTTAAGCAATTAGATCTACTAAAATTTCTTTAACCCCTTCCCTCAGGCTAACAGTACCAGGCAGCCACTCGCTTATTCCACCTCTCCACCAGTGGGATGGGGACAATTGCGAAAAAAAAATATGTAAAACCCCGGGGGTTGAGATAAGAACAATTTAATAATTGAAATAAAGTAAAATATACTACTTGTAGTAGTAGTAATGAAAAGGGAGACAACAAAGAGAGAGGGGAATGAAACTCAAGAAAACCAAGTGATGCATAATACAATTGCTCACCACCCCCTGACTGATGCCCAGCCAGTCCCTGAGCAGTGATTGGTGACCCCTGGCCGATTCCCCCCAGTTTATATACTGAGTATGATATTGTTCTATGGTATGGAAAATTCCTTTGGCTAGTTCAGGTCAGCTGTCCTGGCTATGCTCCCTCCCAGCTTCTTAGGTACCTGCTGTGGTTGTGTGCTCCCCTGCTCCCCATCCTGTCCTTTCTTTCAATAAGGATGACCTACCAATGGCAGTGATAATGAGTGCCTCTGATCCCTGAGGGCAGTAATCGACTCAAATTGGCTTTGAGGGTTTGACTTGAGATCTCACAAAACAAATAACAGGTCTAACAATCAACCAGTCTGAGTGACACCCACCCCGGATGAGGCGGAGGCCTCACAGCCAGCTGTTGCTTCAAGAAAAGCCAGGAAGACCCCCATACATCTGTACAGAATACCCCACCCTGTGCTGAACCATCGGGCCCCACTGACCTCTAAGGGCCAATCAGTACACA
This sequence comes from Falco rusticolus, assembly GCF_015220075.1. Classification (NCBI taxonomy): domain Eukaryota; kingdom Metazoa; phylum Chordata; class Aves; order Falconiformes; family Falconidae; genus Falco; species Falco rusticolus. The sequence continues at coordinate 19,353,847 of NC_051209.1, read as the reverse complement.
ATGATTGACTTAGTCCCACCTCACCTTGAGTATAAATCTGGCATTTAGAATCTTCTGTTTTGAGGACCAGAATTCCAACCACTGTATAGGCTTGGACCTCTCTCCTCCCCAAGCAGAGATACCTTTTTGGTAAGACTTGTGCCTCTGTATTGATATGGAGAAATAGTGTGAAATAGGGACAATGGACATCGATTGTGATTGTATAGGTCTGCTCAAGGAATGTGGGTATGGTGACTGGTCATGGGTGCGGTATCTGGTCACATAGGCACACAGCTTTGAGGAGACGAGAGATGAGAAATGTGAGATGGATCGTCACTTCGGGTATGCACGTTAGGCGGAAGGATCCCCCGTGCATCCAGCACTGCCAATAAAGGATACTTAGTCACTAAGAAATTTTGACTTCGTTCTTTAAATCAGTCTACGTCAGATATTACCCGGGAAAGTATTGTTAACTAAAGCGCTGAACTCTTAACTCCAATTCGATTGTTGCAGTAAATGTATTAACGGCAATTCTGAACTTGTTATATCTGTTGCCTTAATAAATCACATATTTTTATCAACTTTGTGAAACTGTTTCAGTGAAAGTCCTTGGACTGGGATCTGACAGGCAAACAATAATTCTGATGAGTGACTGTAGATATAATCCTTTAAATTTAAACCCACTGATCAAGTCTGAGACTAGGGTTGTATCTAGTCACACCTAGACACCTCTCTGGGAAGAAGTTTAGAAAGCAAGGGGATCCTTTCTAAACCTTGTGACTCAACAGGAGGGCTGTCTCCCCCCAGACACTCATCAGACTCTTACCCCTTAGCAGGGGTCCTCAAACTATGGCCCGCAGGCCGGATACAGCCCCCCAGGGTCCTCAATCCGGCCCCCGGTATTTACAGACGCCCCCCCCCCCCCCCCGCTCCCTCCCCTCCCCTCCCCCCGCCGAGGGTTGGGGGGGGAAACCAAGCAGCCGCAGATGACTGCCTGCCACTTTATCCATGCGCCGGCCCCCTGTTTAAAAAGTTTGAGAACCCCTGCCTTAATGCAACACCTTACTGGCAGAGCATGGGAAACTGAGAAGTCCTTGATTCAAAGTAAGCAAAGCACTACTCTAGCAACAACTGAAAACATCAGTGTGTTACCAACATGATTCTTGAAGTACGGAATTAAACTCTATAACTCGAAAGTAAACTCTATAACTCGAAAGTTATAAAGTAGGTATGTTTATTGCACGCAGATGCACGGGGGATCGCTCCTCCACAAGCGTGCATGCCCAAAGTGACGAACCATCTCACATTTATACAATAAAACAAATGAATATTCAATTAACGCCTATACATATTTTTTACCTAAACCCGCTTACTCTCGCTTCATATGTTAATTAGCTTATCAGTCCTTTGCCTGGAATGTGGTGGCCTTGCAGGTTTGTAGGTGATTCATGTCCTTGTGACCATCTGATCTTCTCCAGCAAGGAGACTTAGCACTCCCTCCCTCTAGATAGCATTGGAATATCTCTCATCCTTTTCTCATTCTTTTTTAAATAGCCCCTTTGTTAGAGGAAGAAGGGCAGGCGTCTCCTCAAAACTGTAGTCGTCTCCTCAAAGCTGTGTGCCTATGTGACCAGACACCGCACCCATGACTAGTCACCATACCCACATTCCTTGAGCAGACATATACAATCACAATCGATGTCCATTGTCCCCATTTCACACTATTTCTCCATAGCACAGCCACTAATAAGCTATACTTTTTATACTGCTCTTATTTGCAGGGCTTCCCTCACACCTCACAAGCCAGGTCTCAGAAATCTAGCATTTTCTTCTTTCCCAGCTGCCCTTATTCAACAGTATTGAATTTATCAGTGATGATTTAAGTGTGGGTAGAAGATAGGCATTTTTTTATATATCTGAACTACTCTAATAATTTAGGAAATTATTCCTTATTTAGTTCTCCTTCATGACTATCTCTTCCAATGCCTTTTTTATCTTTTATCTTCCCCCTTAAGCTGTCTTTCTGCTTGCCTTTCAGTTGTTTTCATACTGCCTATTAATCTCTTATTGTTTCTTAGCAACTCATGAGGGAGAGATGCAGAATTTTTCCCTAAGCTGCAGATGTTTTTCCTCAGTTCCTTCCCTGAGCAAGGGATGACTTGCTGAGAAATCCTGAGGGCTATTTCTTGTGTTGGCTAGACTGGTGCTTCTGTTCTTTGCCATCCTACTGGCATATGCACTTCAGAAATGTAGTTTTCTGCAACATCAGTCAACTCTGTTAAGCAAATGGGTAGCAGGTAGTGGTAGTGATATTAAATGATTAATAAACTTGAATGTATGGTTAGCATATTGACTAAGACAAACAGAGTGAATTAGTTGTTAAGAGTTAATTTAGGATAAGCACTTTGTATGTCCTGCTAAGCACTTCCTTAGGCACCTGCAAATCCTTTTGTTTAGAAAAGGTACTTCACTAAGGAAGCACCTCCACAAGACAGATGAGCTGATAGGAAGCTCACCACAAGCAGTGAGCTCAGCAAAACTAGGGGAAAGGTAATTCCGGCAGGGGGAGATCGTGTCCACCAACTCATTGACCACTGACTCAAGAAATCCCCCAGACCCAAAAGAAGTTGAGACTGAAAATGCAAAGTAATTAACATGAGAAGAGAGAATTATTTGACAAATGGGAAACAGTTTACTAAGTAATGAAAGAGGTGGGTAACTTGTAACCAGTGAAAGCTTGAAAGCTGATGTCTTTGTGTTAAAGAAAATGTATTTTGAATGAAGACATTTAAAGTGCTGAAGCTGCTAAATGGCAGAACCAGGCCTCAGTCCTTGTATAGCCCTAATCCAAGGCTGGTTTAAAACCCAGTCAAGTTAATCAGTGGGAGAATAGAGAAACAATAGATGATCAATTTGTATACATAGGTGCTCTCAGAAATGCAGTTGTTTTTAGAAAAATTAGTACATGTGAATAGGAATTGCTTGTTCAAAGACTATGTGCTTGAAGGACTGTGTGAGTGAAAGTAGGCAGAAAGAAGATCATGATCCGAGGAGGACCTTGGAACCAAGGCAGAGACTGGAACCAAATAGATGAATCAACTGGGACAGGGTCAGGTGATGGATTCTCAGAACTGACAAGACCAAAGGAAACTTCTAAAAACTTTGGACATTGACTAATGATTTGATAAGTGTATATAAGCTGTGCTGTATCCCTTTGTTCTCTGCCACTGAGGTGGTGGCCCAACTCTGAGTTGTGATTAAAGCAAACCTAGTGGTACCCATGTCTGTGTGAATTTTTCCTTTAGCACTTTGTATGCTAAACTGTATAAATAGTCCAAGGTTTTTACAATCGGGGAACTAGGCATTTGTGGGTTACCACCTAGCTCCCTACTTTATGCAAACTAGAATACAGGTATAAGCAATACCTTGACTCGATGTGTGAATTTGCGCTGCGCACCAGATAACAAGCCCACTTACAGGAGAACAGTAGGTCAATCTTTGTTAAATCTGTGGACTAAAAGTCTTGCAGTAAACTGGGTTTTAAGTATCTTTCTGAGGTGAAAGCACTCAATAGATACTAGGCTAAGAGCAGAAACTCACTTTACAATTATTGCTGAAACTGAATAAAGCAATGTGGTCAGGCCTACACCCACTACTGTCATTGAAATTGGGAATAAGAAAACTTAACACCAACGTAGCATTAAGAAGCATGCATTCATTATTGCAGCACTGGATGTGTTACATATCTGCTAATAGAATTAATTAACCACATTTGATTAGGAATATAGAGTTATTTTAATAAGAATATAGAGTTATAAGAAATATTTTAATTAAACTTGTATTGTACAGCAACAGCTGTTATGAAATCCTCTGTATAACCCCGTACCAAGGCCGAAGGTGTTGGAAGAAGGGTTCGCCGGAGTCAAGAAGTCGCTCAATATGAGTTATGCATCTTGCTCAACTTTATTAGTTTCTAACACTACTTATATAGAACCGATACACATGCATATTCACAAAGCAAAAATATAATTGGTTATTAGTCTCTAAGCGCGCGCAGTTCTCACACCCCTAATTATCATGACTAAAATAAGCATTCTATCCATGTAGCTAATTGAGTTGCTGTGCTTCAGCCTTGTAGTTTGTTACTCCCTATATTCCCATACCGCTCCCTATCTTTCTTGGCCCTGCACCTGCTTTCCCAGCAGCTGTATCTTGTTAGAGCCACGGCCTGTTGGCACAACATAATTACTTGGCCTCAGGATTCAAGAATAGCTCAAGGCTACCTTTCTTGTTAACTTCAGCACAGCAACTTCAGCACAATTATAAATTACAGGCCTATTGTAATACCAGGCCTGGATTGTGCAGATCTTCAGAGATTCTAAGGCCACGCTTCTGCAGCCATTCTTCTACATGAAGGAATTGGTCAGAATCACCTAGTAGGAATGTCTTAGATAACAGACTTAAGATTCAAGATGATTGTTTATATGTAACCTGGGAGAATGTACTACAATGTCAAAATGTAGAAGTAATGGGAACTGAGGAGAGTCGAGTGAAGCAACTTGTAGTTACCTGCCAAGAAACAGTTACCTTAAGTGAAAGGTAATTCCGGAAGGGGGAGTTCGCGACCACTGACTCATGTACCACCTACCCAAATTTTACCCCAGACCCATTTCCAGACCTTTCTAACCTTTACTGAGCAGAATCGGATATGGGAGGAGAGTATGTTAATGTTTTTCGGGAAATACTATGTTTATGCATGAATACTTAATGAATATGTACGAATAAGTTCTATATAAGGTATATGATTTTGAAACTTGGTGTGCGTTGATCGTGAGAGGACTCACTCACGCACCTGGCCTTCAATAAAGAAGTGTCTGCTTATCTACATCACATTGGTGTTGATAAGTTCTTTATTCCGAGATTTTGGTAACAGATGTATGGGGGATTGTTCCACCTAACGTGCATGCTGTATGTTTCATGAAAACAAAATTATATAATACATACTTATGATCATGCATTACATTTCTCAGAAAAATCATACATATTCGTTCAACAGGTGGTTCTTTGTTAATTGTCGCACATACTCCTTACAGGTATCTTAGAGTCTTCTAAGGGGTCTCAAACAATAGTTGACCCTACAGTTACAGCTGACCAATCACTGACCCTTAATTTACTTCCCTTATATGGGGAATCCAAGGAGAGTCCAAATTTTTTTCATTAGTTACCTATACAGTGGTCTCCTCAGTTACTGTACAATCCCCTCAGTGATCATAAGTTTTAAATTACTCTTTCCCCCTTAGTGTAAAATTATACAACCAGGGTTGGTTAGCAATCTCTCCATAGTAATTACACTGAAACAAACAATATAGTTGCAAAGCTAAACCAGAATATATAAGAAATATAGTTGCAAAGCTAAACCAGACTATATTACAATGATGTTATACACATCATGAATCTCACATCCTTTCCTTATAAATCTGGAGTCTACACAATGGAACACACTGAACCACACAGCAAGTGACTACGATCAATACGATTAGTAAGCCATCAAAATTTGACTGTTCTCACTATCTACTGAAAGTACAAATAAGGTTATTCTAGTCCATTGTTTCATCTCACTCCACTTTATAGTTGGTGTTCTTTTGAGAGAAAGTTATTCAGTGCTGGTTGTTTGATGATGACATTTCAAAAATATCTTTAATGGTTCCATCGATGTTGAAGTTCATACCTCTTATGGAATCTTCTTAAGCCTAGTATAATGAATCCAGGAATCAATTCCTTCTAACTTAACTGCAGTATTTGTAGTTAGTAATACTTGATAAAGTCATTTCCGCTTTTCTTGTAGGGGTTCAGAGTTCCAAGTCTTTATGTATACAAAGGCCCCTGGCTGGTACTGATGTACATAGGTGTCCGGTGCAAGTGGTCCTGTCAGGACAATGTGTCGTCAGAGAGCCACAAGGACCATTCCTAAAGAAATCAACTATAACTTTAAATCTGTCTTGCCCTGTACATGTATTAATAGTATTTGATATAGTTTTCCATATAATATCTCATAAGGGCTAATCTTACTTTTGGGTTGTGATTGTATCCTAATTCTCAAAAGAGCTAATGGAAGGGCCTGTGGCCATTTTAAAGAAATTTCCTGACATATTTTACTGATCTGTCATTTCAAGGTTTGATTCATTCTTTCTACCTTTCCACTTGATTGTGATCTCCATGGAGTATGTAAATCCCATCTGATACCAAGGGTTTTACTTAACTGCTGAACAATGTCTGCTACATAATGTGGACCTCGATCAGAGGACATTCCTATCAGTACCCCAAACCTTGTTATTATTTCTTTGAGTAGTACCTTAGTTACTTCTCTAGCTTTGTTGGTGCAACAGGGAAAAGCTTCCGGTCATCTCGAGAAAGTATCAATCAGTACTAAAATATACCTATACCCATTTTCTCTTGGTAGATCAGAAAAATCCATTTGTCAGTAATCTCCAGGTGAATTTCCCTGCTTAGTGGTCCCTGGGGGTGTTCTTTTCCTGTTAATGAGATTATTTTTTTAGACAAATGGGACACTTTGCTATTACAGACTTTACTATTCCAATCATTCCTACACTTATAATCGAATTTTGAAGACTGGAGATCATAGCCTCACTACACCAATGTGTTTCTTCATGTCTCTTTTCTACAAAATCAGTTATTATTTGCAATGGAACAATGACTTGTTTTGTGGGAGTTATTAACCAGCCCTCTCTATAGTTGCTTTTAACAGTGATGCTGATTGTTGATCTGCCTCACTATAATTGGGCTTCAGAACTGGGAGCTGTACCTATTTTTCTGGCACTAATAATGCAAGGATGCTTTGTTCAGCCACCTCCTTAGCAGTTTTATCAGCCAATCGATTACCCACATTTACTGCAGACTATCCAAATTGATGTACTTTGCAATGCATTATCACCACTTCCTTAGTTTTTTTTGATATCCTGTAGAAGTTGAAGAATTTCTTCCTTGTATTTAATAGGTGATCCTTGGGCCAACAACAGTCCTCTTTACTTCCAGATGGCTATGTGCATGAAATAAATACATATTTTGAATCAGTCCATATATTTACTCTTTTTCTTTCAGTTACCTTCAAGGCTTGTTTAGTGCTATCAGTTCTGCCCTCTAGGCTGACGTGTTGATGGGTAGAGCCTCGGCCTTTATCACCTGTGTAGTTGTAACCACTGCATATCTGGCCATCCGTCTTCCATCTTGTACAAAGCTATTACCATCAGTAAACAATTCCAAATCAGGATCAGTTAATGGTTCATCCCTCAGATCCTGTCTGCTTGAATATACATGTTCAATAGTTTGTAGGCAATCATGATACAGGGATTCAGAATCCTTTGTTTCTGAATTTAAAATAATTGCTGGGTTAACTGCTGTAGTGGTTTTAAGTTCTAAATCATCTTGCTCCAACAAGATAACTTGAGCATGTGGCTTGGAGACAACCAATGTCCCCTCTTTTGTTCTAAAACAGAAACCACCATATGCAAAACATATACTGTTATTCTCTGTCCTATTGTTAATTTTCTTGCTTCTTGAATTAGGAGAACAGTTGTGGCCAGAGCACGCAAACATCCTGGTGAACCTTTGCTCACATTGTCCAATTGTTCAGAAAAATATCCCACAGCTTTCCTCCATGTTCCCAATCTTTGAGTCTGCACACCAGGGCCAAATGTAGTCTTTCATATACAAATAGCTCAAAAGGCTTAGACAAGTGAGGTAATCCCAATGCAGGTGCTTACATCAGAGTCCTTTTAAAATTCTTAAAGGCTGTTCGTCATTCAGGGTCCATAGTAAGTGGTTCTCTTTTGAGCCCTTCAGGGTTTCATAACCAATAATCCATAGTTGAGAATCCACAATCTGTACCATCTGACCATGCCCAGGAATGCCCTTAGCTGTCACACAGTTCTTGGTTCTGGAGTTTGGCAGATTGATTTTTTCCTGTTAGTTTCCAGTTTCCATTGCCCTTGGGAAATCTCAAATCCTAGATAGATCACAGTTTCTTTTCCTACTTGGGCTTTGCCCTTTGATACATGATATCCTCCTTGTCCTAAGAAATTTAACAAGTTTATAGTCATTTGCAGGCGTTCTCCCTGAGTTTCTGTAGCCAATAAAATATCATCCACATACTGTAATATTAGTCCTTCTGGATTTTCCTTTTTCCACAATTCTAATTCCTTTGCCAGTTGATTGCCAAATATTGTTGGACTATTTTTGAACCCTTGTGGCAATACTGCCCAAGTAAGTTGAGTTTTGCATCTGGTGGTGGGGCTTTCTCATTCAAAGGCAAATATTGCCTGGCTACTTTTGTCTAGAGGTATGAAGAAGAAAACATCCTTAAGATCAAGTACTGTAAACCACTTATGCTTTTCCCTTAAGGATGTCAGCAAGGTATATGGGTTAGCTACCACTGGGATGAATGTCTAGAACAGCCTGATTTATGGCTCTTAAATCTTGCACTAATCTATAACTCCCCATTTGGTTTCTTTACTGGCAATACTGGAGTGTTATATACCGATTCACATTCTACTAACAATCCATAATTTTAGAATTTCAATATTAACTCTTCCAATCCCTTCCTATCCTCCCACTTAATAGGGTATTGGTTTTGTCTTACCAGTTTAATTTCGATCTTTAAAATTATTCTTATCGACTCGGCCAACTTGGATCAATCTGGGATACCACTAGCCCATACCAAAGGGGTTACTGCATCTTCTACCTCTTCAGGGGTTTCTTCCTATGATCTCTGTGTATTCTGTAGCATAAAAATCTTTGCTTCCACAGCTTTAGATTCAGATATTAACAATTGTACTTCTCCAATAGTAAAAACTATCTGTGCATCCAACTTAATAAATCTCTTCCCATCAAAGGCATTGGGCATTCAGGTATATGTAAAAATTAATGAGTTACCCATTGTTTTCCTAACTTGAATTTTAGAAGTCGCAGGAAGGGCCAATTCTCACTTTTCCCTGTGTCACCAACATTTACAGTTTCTTGTCTAAGACCTCCTTTACAAGTATTGAGTACAGAATAAGTAGCTCCTATATCTACCAAAAATTCTATCTCATCATTTCCCAGCTTTAACATAACCAGGGGTTCAGCTGGGAATGACTCCCTCGGTTCTCTTTGGGACTCACCATCTAATGTCATCAACTCAATAGCTTGCAAAGCAGGATCCAAGTTAGGGCATTCCTTCTTCCAGTGTCCCTTTTTCTTACAAATTGCACATTGGTCCTCTGCCAAACAGGGTTGTATAGGTTGTGTGGAAGGAGGCAACCTGCCCCCTCCCCCACTCCTCTTTTTTCTCAGTTATTAAAAACAGCCCATGCTACTTCCAGCATTTTTCCTAGATGCCTTGAATCTACCCCTTCTAATTTTTGAAGTTTCTTTCTTATATCTGGGGATGATTTCTGTATAAAAATAAAGGCAAATTGAACAGCTTCTTCTGGGTTTTCTGGATCTAGATTAGTATATTTTCTAGCACTTATTTTTAACCTTTCTATAAAAGCTGATGGTGATTCATTAAGCTCCTGTTTTACTTCATTGCCTTTGGCATAGCATGTAAAAACTAAATCCACATATGAGAGTTCATCCCATTTCCCCTACCACCTGCACTATAACATCAATTGCAATATCGTATTGCATCTTACAGTTCCATTCTTTGGCCATTTTTCTTGGTCATCAAGGGTATGCATCGGCCACCAATGATTACAATGTTCTATGAGTTGTTTCTGAGTGAAAGGATTTCTCCCACCCCCTTTCCCCAATGCTTCAATAAACATTCCAAGGGGGGATTTCTTTTTAAAATACTTCCTTCAACAGATTGAGCTGTTCCTACAAGAGTAAACACAAATTATAATAAACAGCAAAACACCTTAGACAGGACAATTCAAAAATCCAAGACAATTAACTCACACACTTAGAAAAATTTTCATCTTAAAACATAATCCAGGTGTCAATATCCAATACTATTCCAAGATCAAAACCACAGTTGTACGCAGTGGGACTCTAACCCGCAATTACGTACAAAGATCCCAATTCTGGGCATCCCTGAACCTATACCACAGTTGTGCACAAAATTGTTCCACAGACTTTTGTCTAGCAGAGCTATAACCTTTCCTTTACCAGTTCCTTAATGCGCAAGACCTCTCCTTGTGTCTCACTTGGGGAACTTCCCAAAGAATGCCTTTACCTCTCCATAGTAATTATACTGTTACAATATAGGTGCAAAGCTAAACCAGACTATATTACATGGTAACACTACCAACTACAAGAAACATTGTTATCTCTTTGTTTTTCATAGTCTACTTTAAAGGTGGTCTTCCTTAGGCTTCTGTTTGAAAACTAATATTTAGAAATTGATATATGAATATTTATTGTGTACATGTGGCATATTTTAGGGAGAACATGATAGGAAAACGTAATTGCTTTGTCTTAAAGTGAGTTCTTTAAAGACTCATATGTTACATTTCCAATCAACAGAACTTAAGAAAACATAACTTATATCTTTATTTATAACTGTATACTGTTGTGTCTAAGGAGTTCTTTTAATAGTTTTAATATCTGAGAGAAAATTATGTTGGATCATCTAGGAAAATGCTTAAGGAGGTAATTCTGATCTCAGTGACAGTTTAGATGCTCAGTGTAGGTTTGGCATGCAACAGCCTGTGCAAATTCTCACCCACACCCACACCCCCTGGTGGGATGGGGAGGAGAACTGGAAAAAGGTAAAGCTCATGGGTTGGGATAACAATAACTGAAATAAAGTAAAATAAGAATAATAGTAATGAAAAGGAGAGGGAGAGAGAGTAATAAAACACAAGGGGAAAAAACAAGTGCTGCACAAAACAGTTGCTAACTACCTGCTGATCGATGCCCAGCCAGTCCCTGAGCAGTGATTAGTGTCCCCTGGCCAACTCTCCCCAGTTTATATACTCAGCATGACGTTCTATGGTATGGAATATCCCTTTGGCTAGGTCGGGTCAGCTGTCCTGGCTATGCTCCCTCCCACTTCTTGTGCACCTGCTCACTGGCAGAGCATGGTGTCGCATGCTGGTCCAAGACCAGAGTGAGGTTCTGCTTGTATTCTCAGGAACAGAATTAAGACTAAAAACAGAGTCAAGGAATTTTATTTGCCTGACAACAGGTTTGAAAATGCAAAGGAGAGAGTGAGAGATAAAGAGAGAAAGGAAGGAAAGAATGAAGGAAATAATGAAAGAGTTCACAGCAATTGCTACCACCCCGGAGCTGCGGTGTCCCAACAGTCCGATTCATTTCCAAGTTTGGTGGGGGAGCATTCCATCTGACGTCGGTTGGTTCCGTTCTTTTATAGGGTTGTCACGAGCTGTTCTTCTTAACCACACCTTCCACCCAGCAGTGGTGTGCCCAATACTGTCAGGTGGTCCTCAGGGGTCTCCAGGCCTCTCGATCCCCCCAGTCCTGGGTCTGGGTGCATGCACAGGGGTTTGGTTAAGTTTCTCAGGATTAGCTCCCCCCATTACTCCATGGTGTCAGTCAGTGGGATTCCTGCCTTAATGTTGAGATAAACCTCTGCTGTGGTAGTAGTGGTGTTGGCTTCCTGCCATAGCAATGTTGAGACAAACATCTGCTGTGGCAATGATGGTTCTCACCGATGCAGTCTCTTACACATGGGAAACTGAGAAGTCCTTGATTTAGGGTGGGCACTACTTAGCAACAACTAAAATATCAGTGTATCGACGTGATTCTCACACTAAATCCAAAACACAGCACTCTACCAGCTACTAAGAAGAAAACTAACTATCCCAGCCAAAACCAGGATCAAAATTTGAGGAGCTGTGTTACGTTGGGAAGCTTACTTAAAATTAATTTCATTGGGTATTAATGAAGAAATTAAATTTACCTTTCTATGTAATTTCCTGTATTTTTGTTAATACCTAATTGCACAATCCTTCAATTTACAGGTGAACTATGGGGAAGTCTGTAATGAAAGTAGAAAAGGACTCAAATTCACCATCTCCTCTGACTGTAATCCAGAGTTTTCCTTTGTACCATATGGTAGTACCATTGCTGTTTTTACAATTTTCACAGAATAATTGATAACTATGCTTAGGAATACAGTCAACTGCTGTGTATTTCAACCTAATTTTCAGGTAAGTAAAGTACAGACAGTATTCCAGTCAACCTGGAATATTTATGAAGATTGCCAAACCATTTGCAAAAAAATTGGTAACTTTCAGGGATCTACTTTAATCAAAGATCTTGACATAACAAGTTGTTCTGTGGCCTGTGTGTCAAGTGAGAAGAGTTTGGTCAAGTTCTTGTGATGACCCTTTCTGTATTTGGTTCCTTCCACTATCCATTTCTTATGTAGGAAATTTTTCAATATATCTATAGTATTTTTTTGCCTTATATTGTCATTAAGAAATAATATTCATTAAGGCTTTTGCCTGTTTTCTGTAAGACTGAAGAGAAGGCATTTGTCTTTCTCTGAGACACCTAAGACTAATCTTACTGTGGTAAGTATGAATGGGAAGTACATTTATGTGAAGTGCATTAGTATTGTTATCAGTAAATAAATTTCTCAATTACTTGGATAGAGCAATCTTGCTCAAATGCCTGTATTTATAACAATCACTGGATCTATGAATGTTTTGGATGCAGTTGTTGAAAATGTGATGAGCTGATTAAATTAATCTGAGTACATTTCACCTAAGAAATACCATGGCATTACCAGGGACTCCTGGTGTTAGTACCCTTTTTTTGTTTCCTCTCCCCTTTTATCTTATCCTCCTATGGTATATTTTTCTCTGTAATAAGAGATTTAAGGATAAAAAAGCTTAATTTGTTATGAGATATTTTATAACAAATTACTCTTATTGCTTGTGGTGTGGCAAGAGTAGAGTGGATATTAGTATGGATTTTGAGGTTGTTACACAGTTGCCTTCAGGTGTTGAGGACTGTACTTATTGTTCCAGCTCCTCCTTTCTTGTCTTTTGTTTCTGAAATATCAGGCAAAAAGGGCAAGTGGATATCTTTTCATGACCTCTCATACATATAATTGAATCTGGTAGCTCTTGCTTTGAGTACAGTAACTTTGAAACAATGTTTGCCTACCACTGAGATGGACTTCACTGAAAGGTTTGGACACATTACAGATGAGGCAATAGAGCATAAACTAATAAGCTTTACTAGACCTGGAAAGCAGTTCTGGGATGAATAGGCAACGAGATACTGGATTCAGTGAAGAGTGGAATATTCACATTATAGCTAAGGCACATCTTTTCTGGACTGTTCTTGACTAGTTTAAAAAAGCCCTTTGTATTTTTAAGAATAGTTTACAAACATAAGTGCTAGTGTATTTATATTAAGTCATCTTTGGTGTTCTTTTTGGTAAGCTGAAGAGATGAGGTCTATTAAATCTCACTGTAAATCATATTTCCAGCCCTGGAAATGCATAGCTACAGTGTATCTATCTTGGCTTTTAAAATTCTTAGAAAAGGATCACTTGTGTGTGTGTGTATGCACACAAGAATTGCATCAGCCACTACAGCTATAGGTTTATGTTGGCAACAACTTCATTTGTTTATCCATTGTGATTCCCAATTCTCTTTAAGAATCAGCTTTTTCCAGAGTTCAGTTCTACATTCTCAAAGTGCAACTGCTTTTTTTTGTCTTTTCTTTAAATGTCCTTGCTTTTGATTTTATTAAATTATTACTTTAATGGAATTACATTACTATAGTCAGTGTGTCAACACCAAAGGCAGCGTTAGTGTTATTTTGTCTGTTTATGTTCACATGTATACTTCCAAATAGCTCAATTCTGTCTTGAGACAATTAAGTACTTTCATCAGTTTTCATATAATTCCACTAGAAATTATGATTTCCCAGTTAAAACTCCTCTTCTGAGAATGCAGTCATTTGTGAAATTTAGTTACCTGCTTTATTTTACTCTTCCAAGCAATATTAAATTGATATGTTACAAAGCTATTCACAGCTGTGTATTTCTATTTTCAGTTAAACCAGTTCTAAAAGAAAATCAGGTTTGCTTGGCAAAACCTGCTTTGTTGCAAACTCTGACTGGTGTTTATATTACTATATCTTTACAATAACTGAATCTTTTGATCACCTTTCCCTTTGTCTGGTTTAGGATTAAAGAAAAGTCAATTAGTTCATTGGTATCAGTATCATTCCACTTATTTTTGTTCTGTTTTTCTGAATGGCATATTTGCTCACTTTCAGCTTTGTAGTATTTCAATACATATAAAAATACAATTAACTTTATCAGGCCAGAAGTTTTCTTGGACAACTCTTCTAAGTCTTTCTGATAAAAATTATTAATCTGCTAGTGAAATGTGTAGCAGATAGCTTTCTAACATCTTTATTTCTTATTAGTACATTTGAAATTAGTACACTATCATCTTATGCAACAAGATCTACATCTGTTCTGTATAGTTTCTACCATTTCCATCTAGTAGCAAGTCTCTGTCATTGTTAGTTTTCTTCATTATTAATAGTATTTTAAACTTTTTTGCTCTCTAACCCTGCTGAATGATTTTCCTACCCACCCCCAAATCTGGTCTTTAGTTTTTCTTACTATTTTTTTTTCTATGCTCAAAACTTCTGATTGATTTTGGTTGCTACCAGTCCCTCACTTTCTGTTTATTTACTGTATTTTAATCACTATCTTTGTTTCACCTCATAACTGAAATAGTCCCTAAAAGAAACTTTAACTTTGCACCAATTATGTATTTGAAGTGAGATGTGTCTACTGTTTGCTCAGAACTATATAATCAAATATGATCATGATACCCAAGCAACTAGCTATTTGCAATCCAATGATATTACTCTGTTTACTCTTATGAGGTCCAAATTAGCAGGTTTGTGTGGAATACCTTTTGTGTTTGAGAGATTATGTGGAGCTGTCTCCACAGAGTGGTGTGAGATTCAGTTAAGGTGTATATATACATCCCTTTTGAGAGCCTGGGAACAGAGCCATAAAATCCACTATATTATTGTTGGCCTAAATTATTCTTACATAAATCTCTCTCTGAAGTTAATAAGATGTTAGTCTGCTTGAGTAATAAGAACTGCAGAATTTGGCCCATTAATAAGAGACATTAATCTAATAGGAGGTAGGCAATTTCAAGGGGTGTGGAAGAGGAAATCCTCATTGTGAAATTTCTTAGATGATGTTTACTGTTGGATCTAATATGCTAGATACAATTGTGCCATATTAATTGCTTAAAACAATTTAAGTAAGCAAACAAGAATTGTGTCTCCCTTTCAGAAAAAGGAATGGAGTAAAGTGCAATGTATAAATAACTTCATAAAATATTAGTTATGCATTGGGAAGCAATTTTGTTTTAGAATATAGCTACTTCTATTGTTCAGGAAATGCCAGCGACATTTGCAAAGGTATTTGGCAAATCTAGTTGTAGGTTAGCAAGTAAAGATAACCGAAAATTAAATTAGATTTTATTTGAAATCCTTCTGTGAATCTTAAAGCATAATATTTTCATATATTGTACCATAAAAACACATGGAGCATGTTTATGGTACAATATATGTATCTGTCCTATGCTGTACCATAAACATGCATGGAGCTTGTTGGCTCTTCTTTTGACTAATTTAAGGTATGAGTCACCATTTCATGTTGTAATAATTAATTGTGAGCATTTGCCAATGCAGTGTATATTAACTGAAGATATTGCAATACCAGGATCAGAAAATGAGACAAGTAGTAATAAAGATTAAATGGAAGTATGCTGATGCTACTATTACATTGCTCACAAGGAGAGATTTTGGGGTAGGAGGAATTGTTTTAAAGTTCTAGTGATATTCTATATCCTGTCAAAGACAGGATGCTTGAGTAGAGTACTGCTGACAGGATGAAGTGGGATTTGACCTATACCTTGGTGTAACTTTGACCTGTCTTCTTTTAAGCAAGTAGTATGTTTCTCTCATAAAATTATAAACTCTAATCTTGTATGTGTTATGCATTAATAACTTAATTCATGAGAGCAGTTTTACAAAAGTATGCCAGCTCTTTTGAATAAGATGTCCGGGTTTCAGCTGGGATAGAGTTAATTTTCTTCTTAGTAGCTGGTGCAATGCTGTGTTTTGGATTTGGTGGGAGAACAATGTTGATAGGACACTGATGGTTTTAGTTGTTGCTAGGTAATGTTTATATTAAATCAAGGACTTTTTGTTTTCTTGGGCCGTGCCAGTGAGAGGGCTGGAGGGGCATGGGAAATTGGGAGGGGACACAGCCAGGACTGGTGACCTGAACCAGCCAAAGAGGTATTCCATACCGTATGACATCATGCTGAATATATATAAGCTGGGGGAAGAAGAAGGAAGGGCATTTGGCATTATGGCACTTGTCTTCCTGAGTAACTGTTACGCGTGATGGAGCTCTGTTTTCCTGGGGATGGCTGAACACCTGCCTGCCCATGGGAAGTGGTGAATGAATTCCTTGTTTTTCTTTGCTTGTGTGTACAGCTTTTGCTTTAGCTATTAAATTGTTCTTATCTCAACCCTTGAGTTTTACGTTCCTTTCTGATTCTCCTCCTCATCCCTCTGGGTGAGGGAGAGTGAGAAAGCAGCTGCATGGTACTTGGTTGCCGGCCAATGTTAAACCACGACATAAGATTACCCACATAAATGGGTATTTATAGGAATTAGGCATTAAGCATTTGCTTTGCCTGTGTGCGTGGCTTTTGCTTTACCCAATAAACTGTCTTTATGTCAACAATGAACTTTCTCACTTTTACTCTTCTGATCCTCTCCCTCACCCCACTGGGGGAGAGTAAGCAAGTGATTGTGTGGTGCGTAGTTGCTGGTTGGGGTTAAATTACAAGTCTTCTATGGGCAGCCTGATCAAGGGGAACCTATCGATGAAGCCTTCTTACTCCAGCTACAGAAGGTACAGTGCTCACAGGCTCTTATCCTGCTGGGGGACTTCAACCACCCTGACATCTGCTGGAAGAGTCACACGGTGAGATGCAGGCAATCCAGGAGACTCCTGGAATGCATTGAGGATAACTTCTTAGGCTAGATAATAGACATCCTTACCAGAGGGGTTGTGATACTGGATCCATTGATCACCAACACAAGCAAGCTAATCAGTGATAGCAAAATAGGAGGGAGGCAGCCTTGGCTGCAGTGATTGTGCACTGGCGAAGTTCGCAGTCCTGAGGGATGTGGGTCAGGAGAAGAGTAAAGTCAGGACCCTGAATTTTAGGAAAGCACTCTTCTGGCTCTTCAAGGAGTTAGTCAATAGGACTCCCCATGGAAACTGCCCTCGGATGCAAGGGAGCAGAAGAGAGCTGGCAGATCTTTAAGGATGCTTTCCATAGAGTGCAAGACCTCTTGATCCCCACATGTAAGAAATGAGGCAAGGAAGGCAAGAGAGGGGCATGGATGAGTCGAGACCTGGTGGTCAAACTAAAGGGCAAGAAGGAAATACACAGGCAATGGAAGCAGGGACAGGTATTCTGGGAAGAGTATAGGGACAGGGCCAGGAAGGCCAAGGCGTGGCTGGAGCACAACTTGGCAAGGGATGCAAAGAATAATTAGAAGGGCTTCTACAGGTATGTCAGCCAGAAAAGGAAGGTTAAAGAAAGCTTACCCCTCCTGATGAACAAGACTGGCAATCTGGTAGCAACAGACAAGAAGGCTGAG
Organism: Falco rusticolus; assembly: GCF_015220075.1. Classification (NCBI taxonomy): domain Eukaryota; kingdom Metazoa; phylum Chordata; class Aves; order Falconiformes; family Falconidae; genus Falco; species Falco rusticolus. Next base: position 19,336,165 of record NC_051209.1, on the reverse strand, counting down.
GTAGTCAACTTTTTTACCTCAGTCTTCACTGTCATTCTCTCTTCCCACACCTCTTGAGGGTGTGGACCGCAAGGCAGGGACTGAGGGAGCAAAGACTCTCCCACTGTAAGAGAAGGTCAGGTTTATGACCACCTGAAGACCTGAACATACATAAATCTATGGGACCTGACAAGACGTATCCCAGAGTCTTGAAGGAATTGGCTTCTGTTGTTGCCAGGACAGTCTCCATGATATTTGAAATGTCACTGTAGTCAGGTGAAGTCCTCAGTGACTGGAAAAAGGAAAACATTGCACCCATTTTTAAAAAGGGGAGAAAGGAGGACCCTGGGAGCTACCGACCTGTCAGCCTCACCTCTGTGCCTAGGAAGATCATGGAACATATCCTCCTAGAAACTATGCTAAGGCACATGGAGGACAGGGAGGTGATTTGAGACAGCCAGCATGGCTTCACCAAGGGCAAGTCTTCCCTGACCAACCTAGTGGCCTTCTATGATGGAGTGTCCACATCAGTGGACAAGGGAAGAGCTACGGATGTCATCTATCTGGTCTTCTGTAAAGCCTTTGACACAACCCCCTCCAGCATCCTTCTCTCTAAATTGGAGAGTGATGGATTTGATGGGTGAACTGTTTGGTGGATGAGGAATTGGTTGGATGGTCACATTCAGAGAGTAGTGGTGAATGGCTCAATGTGCGGATGGAAATCAGTGGCAAGTGGTGTCCCTCAGGGTCTGTATTGGGACTAGTACTGTTTAATATCTTCATCAGTGACATGGACAGTGGGATTGAGTGCACCCTCAGCAAGTTTGAAGATGACATCAAGCTGAATGGTGTGTTTGACACACCTGAGGGACGGAATGCCACCCAGAAGGACCTGGACAAGCTCAAGAAGTGGGCCCATGTGAACCTCATGAGGTTCAGCAAGGCCAAGTGCAAGGTCCTGTACTTGGATCAGGGCAATCCCTAGTATCAATACAGGCTGAGAGATGGAAGGGATTGAGAGCAGTCCTGCTGAGAAGGACTTGGGGATACTGGTGGATGAGAAGCTGGACAGAAGCCAGCAGTGTTTACTTGCAATCCAGAAAACCAACCGTATCCTGGGCTGCATCAAAAGAAGCGTGGCCAGCAAGTCAAGGGAGGTGATTCTGCCCCTCTACTCCACTCTGGCGAGACCCCACCTGGGGGACTGTGTTTAGCTCTGGAGCCCTCAGCACAGGGAAGACATGGACCTGTTGGAGTTGGTCCAGAGGAGGGCCACAAAATTGATTAGCTGGATGGAACATCTCTCCTATGAGGAAAGGCTGAGAGAGTTGGGGCTGTGCAGTGTGGAGAAGAGAAGGCTCCGGGGAGACCTTATTGGGGACTTTCAGTATTTAAAGGGGACCTACGGAGAAGATGGGGCCAGACTTTTTAGTAGGGCCAGTAGTGATAGGACAAGGGGTAATGGTTTTAAACTAAAAGACGGTAGATTCAGGCTAGATATAAGGAAGAAATTTTTTACAATGAGGGTGGTGAAACACTGGAACAGGTTGCCCAGAGAGGTTGTAGGTGCCCCACCCCTCAAAACATTCTAGGTTAGGTTTAAGATATCCCTGCTCATTGCATAGATGTTGGACTAGGTGTCCTTTAAAGTTCCCTTCTAACCCAAACTATTTTATGAAATTAAAGCATCTTTGCTGCTGTGATATTTCATTTAAAATATTATTGCCACCATGTTTTCCATGTTGTAGATATGTGAAATAGCAGATTGGAACCTGTTTTGGTTTGTGAAGTAAATGCTCTGGAGGAGGTTTCAATGTTCATTTTACAGACAACTGGAAGACCTCCAAGATATTAATTTCCTCTTTGCAGAAATGACAGAACTGAACATGAGCGCTTTTCATAATTTTCAGTGCAAAGTAAACACTTTAATGTACTGGTGAAGATGCAGTTCGAAGTAGTTTGTCTGAATTTTCCAAGGCAAGTTAAGGATTTGCATTGTTATCCATTTTGATTGAATTGTACGATTAGTAGGTGTAACTAGTTCATACTGAGTACTGGAGGTACTAAAGTATAGATATAATTCAAGCTAGATCCTACATTAAGGTATAGCCTACCTTTGCAATCAGTGAATCCAACATTCAGGAGGAACTTAAAGAATTTTCAGCTTTGGTTTTATCTTATGGTTTAACATTCCTCTCAGGTTTTTTTTTTCCTTTTTAATTTCTGTCTTTCTACCCTATGCAGAGGAACTACCTCACTGGATGGTGTCAGCAATGAAATGTCTAGTAAACTGTGAATAAATTTGGGGGGGGGACATACATGGACAGCCACACACTCCCATAAAAATCAATTGAACTGTCTGCCTTTACTGCTTCATCAAATACTGTTTATATTCACAGTCAATATTTTTTCTGATCACTGTCTTGAAAAAAAGTTGGAAAAGACCAGCCAGCATATGTTCATCTGCCAGTGCAGTTTATTTCAATTAAATATATGAAGGTTTAACTATTATGTTCATTTTTTTTCTCTATTATGTGTTTTCTCTATTATGTATGTGGATCTATTGGAAATAAAAGTGAAATTTTATTTCAGTTTCTGCTTTGTTTAGTGGGTTTTTTAGGGTCCAGTTGTTCAGACTTGAAGCAGTCTACATCTTCAGTATTTGAAAGAGATGTCTTCAAAACTATAGTGGACTACTCTGTCCAGATGAAAGAACATCTTCTTGCATTTTTGTTTGGATGTTTTTGTTAGTGTGTTAGGTAAGCAGTTTGGAATGTAGTGAAAAAAATTATCCTTTTAATAAACTTCATGGAATTAATTTGCCACATCAAAATAGTACCACACCTTATTTCTTTAGAACCTGTCCTGTTCATGCTACATGGATAACATTTTGCTATTTAAATTTTTTTCATATCACAAGTTGGTTTTATTCTTGTGTGTTTTTGATCACATTATAAAGACAAGCAATTGAAGACTTTCTGACTAATTTTTAAAGGTCTCTGTTGCTTAACACTGCTTAGAGCTAACATGGTTTTTAACAATTATATATTTATTTTTACAAATGCCTAAGTGTTTTATACTCACATAAGCTTTTAGAAGTTGCTTGACTGAAGTCTAGATTAAAAAGGATTAGGGCTGTAAGGATTGTTTTTAACCCTGGCAATATGACATTTGAAGGAAATGGAAATCCTTCATTGCTTAAACTTAGAATAGACATTAACTAAATTAGTGATTTAAAGAAAGAATAGTTTAATTATTCTCTATAACTTTTTAAGAGTTTCTACTATAACAGTTTAACTTACCCTGTAGCTATAGATGGCCCATTGAAAGATAGTAAATATGAAAATATTTGATTACATTTTATGATTGCATTTCAGAAAAGAACCACTGAGTTTCTTTAAGTGGGAACAATATTGCTTTTAATTAATTATCCAGATGAAAAAGGAATTTAGAATAACTTTTTCAGCTGTTTTTTTATTGGCTGTTTTAAACTATTTTTTGAATTTAAAATTTTTATACTTTGTTAGCATCTAGTTGACAGTCTTGCTTCAAACTAAATATAGTTCCTTTTTTGACTTTTTTCTTAGACAACAGATATTCTTGATATCTTTAAAAATTCTTCCTTTCACTCTCATTCTCTTTGCTTTACCATTATATTTCACATCTTTCAGGTTTTAAGAGAGTTTTATTTCACAGATATAACAATGAGAACATAGAATTCATGCCAATATTTATGTGGAAATAAAAGGAAATCACACACTGTTTAAAGGAAAAAAATAAAGTAAAAAAAATATTCTGGCATCTTACAAAAAAAGAGGTGTAAATATGGAATCCTTCCTTACTAACAAAAATAGATTTACACAAACAATTATGGGAATACTGGCTTTCAAGAACTACTTAGTTTGTTTTCCATCTTCCTACTTAGAAAATTTACTTTAAAGTACCAGCAGTATATGTTTGAAAATTTCTGGTTTCTCTAGAAGTCTTGCCACGACAACCTCCTCCAGACACCTAATACAGGTATTTCAGTGGCTAAAAAGTTGCACTTGGCCTTAGTGGGATGATTCAGGATACCTGAGTTAGTTACTCACTAACTGAGGGGGTTGTTGGGCCAGATGATCTCCAGGCATCTTTTCCACTTTTTTTTTTTTTTTTTTTTTTTTTAATAATTCAATGACTAGGCTCCTTAGTTAGCCAGTGGAAGGAGTTCAAGAAAATTCAACATACCTATGGTGAAGCCTAACTCTCTTTTTTGTATTCAAAACTACTTAGAATCAGTAGTAAAAAAATAAACAAGTAAATATAAGGCAGAAATTCCTGATTTGCAGTTTCGCTATCAAGGTCTTCTCTAACCACTCTTGTTGTCTAAAACTCCTGAATTCCTGAACTCTGATTTAGTGCTTAACTATATGTGCACAGAGTTTAGGTTAAGCCGACCCTCTAGAGTTGCCAAGAAATACTAATGAAGGGACTTCTAATCAAGGGAGTTAGCCTTGGGAGAGACAAAACAAAGCACCATCCTATCTTTGTGATGTAAGCCATATGTACTTAGACTATTTTCTTCATGTTAAACTGATTAGTCAGCTCTTATGTTCTTTAGCCTTACCCTAGAAGTGAGCTATCCTCATTAAGATACTAAAAATCATACCCCCTAAGGGAAAGACCCAGGCCCACTAAAAGACCCTTCATCAGAGAGCATGCGTAGTAGTAAAATAAGTTAGGTAATGGTATGCAAATGTGTAGCAAATCATCTATATGGACCTGCCCTCTGGGCAGGGAAAGTGTGATAAGATTTTGTGTATAATGTCTGTAACTTTGTACTGTGGTATGCTAGCTGTGTTTGCTAACATCCAGACTTGTGCAACTCTGTAATAAAACAATATCTCATTCAGTGTGTAAGATTGGCTTGTTGCACACCAGGAATGGACTTGTATTTTAGAGACAGCACTCTGACTCTTGTCTGACACTTGATCTGTGATTATTGATGGGGTGGAGAGAAGGAATTCTTTTTGGGGTCAACTGAGAGAGAAAGAGGAAAGTTTTGGGTTCTACTCAACATGTAATTAAGTCTTATCAATGAGGCTAATGTACAAACCATTGTGAAGCTGTGGGTAAATTTAGAAGATAACACGCTGCATAGAATACTATTCTGTAATGTGTCAATGCTAGTACTGAATGCTGCCTGTGAAGCAGCAATTGCTTAGCAAGTTGTGCATTTACAAAATATGAAAAAGCAGATCTACGTCTGCAGTTCCATTTCTGGGTTTTGTATTGTTTGTGTTTGGTTTTGGGTTTATTGTTGGTTTTTTTTAATGGAGTATGGCTTGTAAAACTGGCAACATATCTCAATCTGAAGACATTTATAAACCAAGATCTCAATCTTTGAGTCTTTGACTTTTCACATTGCTACTCTTATGGAATTACAGCCTTTCCACAGTGATTACAAGACTTCCTTCTTCCTTTAGTGGATACCTTTTTTGTTTAGTGGAAGACTTCAGGAAATAGTAAAGAAAGTGTTATCAGATGAGGTTTTTAGTCATTTGAGGCATCCATGATGTGATTTATTTGTATATGTATAAAAGCTCCATCTTAAAACCTGAGAAATATTTACAGAAATAATAGGTGGCTTGTGTAACCATATCAAGATGCCTCAAGACGCTGCTGTGTTTGAATGAAGATCATCTAGAGGACTTCTATTCCAAAAAGTTGGCTGAAATAGTTTTCAGAATAGCTAAGAAAATAGGACTAAGGTGTCAGTGATCATCAGATCTTTTAAGAACTTGGTAAGATTAAACTTGCTCTTAGCACAGGTTGTAATGATTCTTTATGTACAAATCACATTAAAGTTAATTATTATTCCTCAGGGCCTATATACATGCATGCAAAATCTTCCTCTGAAATTAGAAAAAGCTTTGCTTTGAAAATGAAATTAATTAGTGCTTTACCACTCTTTTCTTGGAATGAGGGAAGGGGTTAAAGAAATTTTAGTAGATCTAATTGCTTACATGCCCCGAGGCTCACCGCGGGGGGGGGGGGGGGGGGGGAGATAACAACCTCCTGAAGCTGCGGAAGAAAACGGTATGTTTTAGTAAAGGCGACCTGTAAGTCATGGGCTTGGCCGGGGCAGCTGGTAAATCACGAAGAGACGTCTGGCGTGCAGAATAGTCCCTGTATGGGAGGAGGGTACCCTGCATAAGGAAGGGATTTGCTGACCGATTGGGCGGCCGATCTTGAGATCTTGAGGGCAGATCGAGCAAATCCCAGGTCGCCACTGCATCCCAGTGTAGGGAGCCATCACGGACCTGCTAATGACTGGTATATAAGAAGCAGGAGAAGGGTAAGCGGACCTCTCACAATTGCGATAAAATCACTTTGCATGTTATATTTGCAGCTGCTAGATGGATGTTAACTGTATGGTTTGAATACCTGGGAATTTTGTTAATAGTCGGTGTTTTGTACGAGTGTACCATGTTTTAATAGTGTATGAATGAATGAATGTCTCTTTATGTTGATAACGAGACAAGACAAAGGGAATCACTCCTCTGGTGGTTTGGGTTGGAACCCTGGGAATATTTGAACAAGGGAGGACATTGGATAAATAGGGTGAATGAACGATATTATTTAAAAGGAGCTGTGATTCCCTGTCTAATCTGCGATAATATAAGATGCTATAATAATAGGTACAATGGTTGGCACCCAGCCTGGGTCTTACTGAAGTGCTGTTTTGTAAAAGGTGCTGGTATTGTAGCTCTAAAAGGCAGAAAGTAGAGTGCTCAAAGTGCTCTGGGTATCATCACCTCACCCTACCACCAGTCCTACACAACTTCTAAATAATTAATTAGTGTGTGGAAGAGAAAATTTCATTTTGGAAATTTAGGACATTTGGGAAGAGGATTGGGGGAAAGCTATAGAGAAGTGCAAGAAACGGTTTGTATGGAAACTTATTAGAAGAGTAGCTGGAATGTGAGTAAAAAATTAATAAAAGATTACAATATGGGTAACACTCAAGGGGAAATTTTGAAAAAGAGTCCCTTGGATTGTGTGCTTGCTCATTGCAAAGATATTTTTGGGACTGGAGGTACAGAAAATAAAAAGACCCTTATTAAATACTGCAATCAGTGGTGTCCTTTATATAAATTGGAAAACAAAGCTAAATGTCCACTTAATAGGTCAATGGATTATAATACCCTTTCACAACTAATGCTATTTTTAAGGAGGGAAGGAAAATGGGATGAAGTCTCACATGCAGACATGGTTTTCACCCTCCAAAACCATCCAGAGTGTCAGAGGGACTGTGGGATGATACCACCACAGGACCCCATGGTACTTACACTCTGAAAGAACTTAGAGATCAACTAAAGTGGTGCTGTTCGGCATGTAGTATTGGGCAAAGGTGCACTAAAACTAACAAAATTCACCAGGTACCGGAACAAGATCTAACTGATTTGTTTAAGCCTCCCCCTTGATTACAGGAACAAGATGTGGACTCGGATGGAACTCCTGCTCTCCCAGATAGCCCTGTATCTTCCCGTACTAGGAAGAAATCTGCCTCAACAACCTTACAAGCACCTCTCCGGGAGGCAGTAGGGCCTGATGGCGGAACAATGTTAATTAGTGTGCCTTTTTCCTCCTCTGATTTAGGGAAATGGAAAAAGGTTGCAAAGGATTATCGGAATGATCTGGTAAGTGTTACCAAACACTTTCGATTTCTTATAAAACAGCATAAACCTGATTCGGAAGATTTGCAGCTATTATTGGACTCTATGACTGAGACGGAAAAACAGTTAATTTTAAAAACAGCAGGAAATTTGGCTGAGGATCATTATAAAGCTGCAGGAGGGGATGTTAAGGAATTTCCCCCCCCTCCAAAATCGAAGGTGGGATCCCAATATATCTGCACATATGGAAAGATTACGAGGGTATTGAGAGTGAAAACTAAAGGGAATGGGCTGTCCCCAAAAGCATAAATTGGTCAGCTTTATATGCAGTTAAACAAGGTCCTTCTGAGTCCCCATCTGAATTCCTGGATCGACTGAGGGATTTAATGCACTGTAGCACAGCGCTGGATCCTAGGTCAGAAGTAGGAATACAATTAGTCTCCCTATTCTTGGGCCAATCTATGTGGGACATTAGGCGCAAACTCCAAAAGTTGCGCTCTACAGAAAGTAGAAATCTGGAAGTGTTGCTGGATGAAGCTTGGAGAGTGTTTAGTAAAAGGGAGGAAGAATATAAACAGATGCAAAGGAAAACGATAGCGGTTCTCAGGGAAGAGGAGGAAAGAAAGCCTAGACGAGAATCGTCCCGGCTAGGCAAGGACCAATGCGCACTGTGTAAGAGATTTGGTCCCTGGAAAAAAGAATGTCTAAGAAATAAGGAAAAGGGACAAAATCACCAGACAAGAAGAATAGTGGCCCATGTAAAGGAAGATTGACGGGGACATGGGGAATCTACACTAGCAGATCAACTGGTTATAATAAAGCTGGGGAAGAGACAAGAGGTGGAGTTTTTGGTGGACACAGGGGCAACATATTCGGTTTTAAATCAAGCCTTGGTGCTCCAGAAGGATGACTACATCATGTTAAAAGGGGTGATGGCCAAAATGAAAAGGCATATTTTTGTAAACCTTTGAAATATAAATTAGGAAAACAATGAGGTATCCATAAATTCCTGTATATGCCCAACTCCCCAAAGACACTTTTGGGGAGGGATTTGTTGGATCAGTTGGGTACAAAAATTACATTTGAAAAAGGAGAAATTACTCTGGAAGTAAAAGATCAACAATACATTCAAATATTGAGTTTATCTTTAACCAGCTTCTCTGCAGGAAATTAGGAAGAAGAAAATTTAAACCAGATATACCCTGGGGTATGGGCCACCAGTGTACCTGGAAGGGCAAAGAATGCTCTACCTGTTGAGTTAGACTCAAAGAAGGCTGGCACCCGGTAAGAGTTAAGCAGTATCCCCTAAAGAAAGAAGATAGAGAAGGAAATCAGCCAGTGATCGAAAATTTCCTACAAATGGGATTGCTAAATGAATGTGAATCAGAATATAACACTCCCATATTACCTGTTCGCAAACCTGACGGGTTGTAACGGGTGCTTCAGGATTTGTGGGCTGTAAACAAAATAACCAAAGATCTCTATCCTATAGTAGCAAATTCATATACTTTGTTGACCGTATTGACTCCTGAATTAACATGGTTTACTGCTTTAGACCTGAAGGATGCCTTCTTTTGCCTCCCTCTCCATGAAGCCAGCCAGAAGTTATTCGCATTCGAATGAGAAAATCCCAAAAGTGGTTGTAAAACCCAGCTCACTTGGACAGTGTTGCACAAGGAATTAAAAACAGCCCCACCATCTTCTAGCAATCAGCTGGCAAAGGACTTAGAATCCTGGGAACTGTTGCCTGAAGACAGGAAATTGTTACAATATGTGGATGACATCCTGATAGCCACCAAGACAGAAGACAGTTGTATGATCTGGACAGTGAGTCTACTGAATTTCCTAGGGCTCCAAGGGTTCTGAGTGTCTAAAAAGAAGGCCCAAATAATACAACGTAAAGTGATTTATTTGGGCTATGAAATTAGCGCTGGCCAAAGGACTTTGGGACAGTCCCGCAAAGAAACAGTATGCCTCAGACAGTAAAAGAGTTACGAACTTTTTTGGGAATGACCGGGTGGTGCCGACTGTGGATCTATAACTATGGACTGCTTGTTAAACCACTATATGCACTAACAACCACTGAGCAGAAACACCTTGAATGGAATAAGGAAGCCACACAGCCCTTTGAACGGCTGAAAAAGGCCCTGATGTCAGCCCCGGCTTTAGGGCTACCAGACGTGAGTAAGCCATTTTTCCTCTTCTCCCATGAAAAACAGGGAATTGCCTTGAGAATATTAACACAAGAATCTGGGTCCATATTGATGAGCAGTTGCCTACTTCTCCAAGCTGCTGGATGCAACTGCTAAGGGTTGGCCTGGATGCCTGCGAGTGGTTGCAGCTGTAATACTAAATATCCAAGAAACTAAAAAATTTACCCTGGGCCAGAAAATAACTGTTTTGGTGTCCCATACAGTATCTGCGGTGCTGGAAGCAAAGGGTGGACACTGGCTTTCTCCACAGAGATTCCTGAGATACCAGGCCATACTGGCAGAACAGGACGATGTGGAAATTATCGTTACTAACATTGTCAACCCAGCTTCTTTCCTCAGTGGGAACACAGGAGAACCAGTACAACATGACTGCCTGAAGATCGTTGAAGTGACGTACACAAGTCGCCCAGACTTGAAAGACAGTCCCATGGAAAACGGAGAAAACTGGTTCACTGATGGAAGCAGCTATGTCCCGGGTGGTAAGAGACATGCAGGATATGCCATTACCACCAGTCAAGAAATAAGAGTCAGGACCTTTGCCCACTGTAGAGGGATTTTTAAAGGACCGAGGACATATGTTACCATTGTCCGGGTTGGACAACCCAGGCCTGTTAGTTGAAGCTGCAGAGCAACTTTAAATTGTCCTGGGAACAAGCAGTGTGAGAAAGAAAACAAGCTATGCACAAACAAGAAGCCAGGTGCAGAGCAAGTCCTGGGAACCACGAAATCAACACACTCTCATAGGCACACTCTGATCAGGCGCCTGCAGCATGCCCACCAATCAGCGACATGGACGCCCGTGTGACCAGAGACTTTTATCCAATCACCTGTGTGTAAAGTCGTGTGAGCGGTCGGTTTAAGTTATAAATATGACCTGTTTGTTTAATAAAGTGAGCACGGCATGTAGCCATATTGGTGTGATTGTCGTGACTTGGCCGACTCTCCACGGGGGACCCTCTTCGTCTGGCGCCCGAACAGGGACCCATTTATTCGCTTAAATGCGGTTCGCTTAAATGCTGTTCACTTAAATGCTGTTCGCTTAAACGCGGCAGTCTCCATGCATCGGACCCGAAGGGAAGTTGTCCGATTAGGGAGCTGGAGGTCGGAGGCGGGCGGAACCTTGAAGGCAAAAAGCGGAGTCCAGAGTTTGGTGTAGAGCTGCAGATGGCACCCCCGCCAGAGGTAAGACCGCGAGTAAATCGCGGCAGGGCTCTCCGCTGATTTCCTCTCTGAGAGAGGGGGGGCCACTAAAGAAGATCACGATGAGTGTGGTGGGGCTCTCCGCTGATACCCTTTCTGTGATAGGGGGGAGCGCTCAGGAAGTCCGCGATGGAATTAGACACGGCAATTAAACTTTTAACTAGTATCCTCTTTAAGAGAGGGGAGAGCATTAAAGGAACAGAAGTGGAGGCTTTCGTTCACTGGGCACGAAAAAAGGATAAGATTCCCGAGCCCGCGTTATTGTTTAGTATTACGGAATGGAGAGAAGTGGGAAATTGCCTCTGGGATACTATGATCAAGGGAGGTAAAGAAGGAAAAGAAGCTAAAGCGTTAGGAGCTACATGGCAGTCAATAGTTAACACTCTGGAAACTATGAAGGCGGAAAAAAAAGTAGTGGCGGCAACCATAGAAGCATTGGGAGGAGATGTGGGAGAAAAGCCAATAGAGCAGAAGGGTGATTCACCTAAGCCTTCTCTCTTGGCTACATTTTTCGGAGTTGGGCATACTCGTCCTATGAAGGGTATGTCTGCCCCTGCGTGTTCAACTGTGCAGGAGTTTTTAGATAAGACAGTGGACAAACTGGAAGTTACTCCTCAGGGGTCTGTTGTAACTGAGCCGAAACCGGAAGAGGCTGTTGAGCCTCACCAGGAAGGTGAAGCAGCAAGTCCTGCTGCACCAGTCGGAGCTGTGGGTGGAGCAAGACCAAAACGGAGGGTGGCTACAGCTCATAGGTCACATCAGGGTGGGCAAAAGCGCCATCCGACGTCGATGTCGTATCCTCCTCTTCCTGAAACATCATCTGACGAATTTGAGGAGGAAGGCAGGGAGAAGCATTGTGATAACAATACAGAGAAATCCTTACAGGAGGTAATAGCTAAATTAACAAAACTGGAAAAGCGAGTTGAAATGAACCTGCCTACTACTTCAATCCCTGTAGTTCCTCCAGTTAGCCCAACTACCCCACCGATGCTGAACTCGAGAAAAGATCCAATTCTACAGCGTTGGTCTGGTGTTATTCGTGATGCTATTTTGGAGGGTGATTGGCAGGTGACCAGCTCGTTAGCTTGTCCAGTACTGATTAATAATCTTGATGCACATAACTGGGAAATGATTTATGGAAGGCTAATGATCAGTTTTTAGCGATGGGAGTGTTGCAACATGCTCTTCCACCTTTTATGATGATCCCTCAGATTTGGGAAATTGTTGTGATAGACTTGAAAGACTGTTCTGTCTTTTTCATGATTCCCTTACACCCTGATGACACACAAAGAGCCTCACTAACGATGATTTGCAACCGTTCCGATCCTGGTTGCATGGCACCGAAGCCAACAGTCCTCGAACTTGTTCACCAGAACAGCGGGCTGCCCTAGAAGTTGTGTCCCGCAAGATTCAGACTGGCTGGTGTGGTCGCCGAATGGCGAATCATCCGTTATCTTTTTTGGTTTGTAATGTTGCCACTTCACCTTTTGCCCTTATTTTGCAATGGCAAAAGAAAAAGGGGGAAAATACGGCGATCGTTTTAGAGTGGTTGTTTTTGCCATTGCAACCCAGACATCGTATTTTAAGTCGCCCTGAAGCAGTAGCGGCCTTGGTGAGAAAAGGAAGAGACAGGATTGTTGAAATTGATGGGACTGAACCGGCAGATATCAGTATTCCAGTCCGTGGTGATGATTATGAGTGGCTCCTGAGACATTCAACAGCCATACAGGAAGCCTTGATGGGTTATACAGGTGTTGTACACAACAACCGGCCAAAAGGACCTCTCTGGAAGATGTTAGAACATTACCAGTGGATTGCGAGACCGTTATGCTCAAAAAGACCAGTTGAAGGGCCAACGGTGTTCACAGATGCAGGACGAAAGATGAAGAAGGCTGCGTGTGTTTGGCAATCCGATAATCAGTGGCAGAAACAAGTGATCACCGGTGAACCACGGGACAACCTTCAAACCTTAGAACTGAAAGCAGTGTGTTGGGCATTGGGAAGCTGGAACGACACACCTGTAAACATAGTATCAGACTCATTGTACGTAGTTGGTGTAGTACAGCGCATTGAAGATGCCTTGTTGAGAGAGACAAAGAACCAACATCTTGGTGAAATGTTTATACAACTGCGTAGTACTCTTCGACAGAGAAAACATGAATTTTGTATTATGCATATTAGAAGTCATCAGTGGACCATTGGGTTGGGCGAAGGTAATGCTAGAGCTGATGAAGCAGTCAGCTGTCTGGCAATAACTCCTCCAACAAATAAGTTTGAAGAAGCTCGTAACAGCCACGAGATGTTTCATCAGAATGCAAAGTCTTTACATCGACAGTATCAAATACCCATAGCAGATGCAAAGGGTATTGTCCGCTCCTGTCCTCAATGTAGTCATCATGGACCTGGTTTAGGGGTGGGCACTAACCCAAAAGGTCTGAAGGCACTTCAGGTTTGGCAAATGGATGTAACACATGTACCTGACTTTGGGAAGCTTAAGTATGTGCATGTCACAATTGACACCTATTCTCATTTTATATGGGCCACTGCACAAACCGGTGAAAAGGCATTACATGTGGAGAGACACTTAATGTCTTGTTTTGCTGTCATGGGAGTACCTGTAGAAATAAAGACAGACAATGGTCCAGCGTATAGTAGTCAACGAGTCGCTAGGTTTATGACAACTTGGGGAATTAAACACGTTAAAGGGATTCCTCACTCCCCAACGGGGCAAGCAGTTGTTGAAAGGGCAAACCGTACCCTGAAGGATTATCTTCAGAGACAGAAAGTATCGCAGGACATAGATGTAACTAAACGGTTGACTAAGGTGTTGTTTACCTTAAACTATCTCTCCCTTACGGAGGATAGAGAGGGACCACCTGTTGTTATACATCACCAAACAGCGCGAGGGAACCAAACAACTACAGTTCCTGGTTTGAATGTTCTGTATAAAAATATGGCTTCAGGTGTATGGGAAGGACCTAATCCGGTGTTATTTATCGGTAGAGGTTATTTTTGTATCTCCACAGATAAAGGACCTATATGGGTCCCTAGCAAGTTTGTGCGACCTGTATGTCAAGATCAGAAGACGGAAGAGAAGACTCAGAGCGAGCAGACAGAATAAACTGTCTATGTTGTAAGGGATGTAACCCGCGGGTATTATGCCAGTGTATGCTATGTGGGGTAAAACGGTTCTGTAAGCCAAAGCTTAAATGTAAATGGTGTAAAGAGTGTATGTGTTTGATTAGTAACCGGGCATGAAGCAAGAGAAAGCATACGACTAGTGTAATACCATGCTGATTGGAGACAGTATACATCATCAGAATCTGTGAAAGCACAGATTTGTGGGGTGGAAAGTAAAAAAAAAAAAAAAAAAAAAAAAAGGTGGAAATTGTAGGACTAAACATGTTTGAGTGGTGGACTTGGTTTACGGTCTTGAATTTTTTACCCATTACCCATTGGTCAAAGTATTTTTGACATCTTGCCTAGGACAAACATATGGGTGACATGGGCAAATATCACGGGAGTAACAGACTTTTGTTTAAGTCTGCAACAGGCAGACAACCCCTTTAGAACTTGTTTAATTGGTATTCCCCTGCAAGAGAATGAAACAAATTTTGATGGTTTTTGGAATGTTAAAACAGTGGATCTGACTTCCAATCAGAATGGTACATGTATGAGTCCAAATGGGCAATATGTTTGGCCTTCTATGCGTAATGCAGCGTGGCAGAAGACGGTTATTGAGAATTTAAATCAGCCACATCATTTACCTTTGCAGGAGTTAGACCTATTGGCTAGCGTTGTACCTGTTGAATATGTTAATGTAACTGCAACTGGTATGGCAGACTGTACCCACATGTCATCACCACTTCAACCCGTGAATGGCACTGGAGTAATTTGGTTTGGTGACCCGTGGCAGTTATGGCTAACACGTCAAGGTGAACGGGGGTTTTATACAGGGTTTCAAAATCTAACCGGTTCACCTATTTGGGGTGAATTGAAAACTGGGGGTTTCCGTATAGATGTATCAGGGGGTTATCAGTTGCCACCGGGAGTCTTTTTGATATGTGGGGACAGAGCGTGGCCAGGGATTCCTTTGTATCCTGTCGGTGGACCATGTTATTTAGGGCGTTTGACTTTCTTTGCTCCACATATGAAAGACACATTGAAAATGGCTCAACAATCTCATAGATCACGGAGGGCACTGCGCACCTTTGATGAAACATGTAATGACCGAGTCGATCTACAGTCTGTAACAGCAAATGTCCTAGCCTCCATATTTATGCCGGGGGCAATGGCATAATTAAATGCTAAGAATATACGAAGGTTAGCGTGCTGGGGAGAGAAACAATTTAATCTTACATCACAGATTTTAAGTTCGTTATTGCTTGATGTAGATAGTGTTAGGCATGCTACGTTACAAAATAGAGCTGCAATAGATTTTTTGCTATTAGCACATGGACACGGTTGTGAGGATTTTGAAGGGATGTGTTGTATGAACCTTTCCGATCATTCCATATCGATGCACAAGAAGTTGTCACAACTGCAGGGAAACATGAAGCATATTCTTGCTGATGATAATCCCTTCGATGAATGGTTGAGAGGATTGGGGATAACAGGTTGGTTAAAGACGTTATTGATGGAAGGAATACGCTTTGTTATAATCATTGTTGTAATGTTTTTATCTGTTTATTTTCTTGTGTGAAGAAAGGTTTAACATCTATTGTGAAACAGACATGGGTTGTCCAAAAAGAAAAAGGGGGATATGTAGAGGGATTTTTAAAGGACCGAGGACATATGTTACCATTGTCTGGGTTGGACAACCCAGGCCTGTTAGTTGAAGCTGCAGAGCAACTTTAAATTGTCCTGGGAACAAGCAGTGTGAGAAGGAAAACAAGCTATGCACAAACAAGAAGAAATAAGTGCAAAATAAGGAACAATAAACATCGATTGTGACTGTGTATGTCTGCTCAAGGAATGTAGGTGTACTGTATATGTCTGCTCAAGGAGTGTAGGTGGTCACGTAACCATATAGTTTTAAGGAAATAACTAATGAAAGAAAGAGTCTGTTCTTCTTCCTCTAACGAAAGGGGCTATTTATAAAAAGGATGAGAAACATTCCAATGTTATTTAGAGGGAGCATTAAATCTCCTTGCTAAGGAAAACTAGATGGTCGACAAGGACATGAATTAGCTGCAAACATGCAAGACCACCACGTTCCAGTCAAAGGACTGATAAGCTAATTAACATTCAAAACCAGAGTATGTGGGTTTAGGTAGCGAATATGTATAGGCGTTGATTGAACATTCATTTGTTTTTATTGTATAAATATGAGATGTTCATCACTTCGGGCATGCACACTTGTGGTGGAGCATCCCCCGTACATCTGCGCGCAATAAACATACCTACTTTATAACTTTCGAGTTATAGAGTCTAATTCCGTACGTCACTGGGAACCGCGAAATCAACACACTCTCATCAGCACACTCTGATCAGGCGCCTGCAGCATGCCCACCATCAGCGACATGGACGCCCGCGTGACCCAGAGACTTTTATCCAATCACCTGTGTGTAAAGTCGTGTGAGCAGTCGGTTTAAGTTATAAATATGACGTGTTTGTTTAATAAAGTGAGCACGGCACGTAGCCTATTGGTGTGATTGTCTGTGACTTGGCCGACTCTCCACAAGGGACCCTCTTCGGACCACGATCACCTCTACACAGAAAGCAAAAATAATTGCTCTAACACACACCTTGGAATTAGCCCAAGTTGTGAAGTTTACACCGAGCAGAGATGGGCCAAATTGGAAAAGGCAATGGACCTGGACAACAATGGCAGATTGATATTACAGAACTCCCAAGAAAAAGGGGGTTTTGATATTTATTAGTATTTAACTGATACCTTTTCAGGTTGGCCAGAAGCATTCCTGATCAGAACGGCCAAGGCTTGGGAGGTAACCAAAATACTGGTACAAGAGATAATATCATGTTTTGGGGTTCCTGCAACCGTATCCTCTGACAGAGGACCACACTTTATTTCAAAGGTGGTACAGCAAATTAGCCAACATTTGGGTATAGATTGGCAACTTCATACCCCATATCGCCCTCAGTCAAGTGGCCAAGTAGAAAAAATGAACCATCTGATCAAACAACAAATTGTGAAATCGGGACAAGAAACAAACTTGGCCTGGCCTCAGTCTCTTCTGTTAGCCCTTCTGCACATACGAACTAGACCAGGGGCGAAGGAAGGACTGAGCCCCTTTGAAATCTTTTATGGACGACTTTATGAGATACAGAGTGGAATATCTATACAGGTTAGGGATGAAATCATTACTTCCTACATGGTGGCATTGAGCAAATGACTCGATGAAATCAGGAAACATGTGGTTGGAACTCAGGGAAGAGGTTTGGACGGACCTGTACACAATATACAACCTGGAGGCTATGAGTATATGAAGTCCCTTGCAGAGAAGAAAACCCTGGAGCCACAGTGGGAAGGACCATTCCAGGTGCTTCTTACCTCTTTACAGCCATCAGGATTAAGGAACAGAGTGCCTGGATACATCAAACTAGGGTGAAGAAATCACCACGGAATGTCTGGACTTCTGAAGTCCAGGGACCCTTGAAATTCAAACTGCAAAGGTAGAATGTGGATTAAAATTTGCTTAATCCTGACAAACCTACAGGTGATTAGGGTGACTGCTTGGCAAGAGAATTTTTATGTACAGTTAACACAGAATATTACCCAAATTATAAATAAGACTGACTGTTGGATTTGTACCCAAATGCCAAAACATTCTGGCCTTGGAATGCCCTTAATAGGTATTCCATTGCCATTGAATGTTTCTTGGACAAATGTTACTTTCTGGTGAAATACCACTTTTAGAAAAGATTCCCAAGCCAAGTGGGACCAGGAGCTAGAAATGGAAACAATAACAGCCAATACCTCAGGAGACCATTGTTTGGTAAGTTCGGGAAACAGCATGTTTTTTGGAAAATACTCAAAGTGTAATGAATCCATTTCATTGAACATGACAACTATAGACCCAACATTCCAGGCACATAATTATACTGGTCTTCGGGTTCCGGTAGAACAGGGTGGTATTGGTTGTGTGGCACAGCAACTTGGAAAACTTTACCTCTGGGGTGGTGAGGAGCATGTACCTTAGGCGCTCTGGTTCCTAACATCACTATTATTGATAAAACAACACTAGACCCTGTGAGAAGAGGAAGGAGGAGTATTTGATCAGAAATTGAAGAACAGATAACCCCTTAATTGAAAGACTGACAGGCTATCATAGCTTTATGCGATGGCTAATCCCTCATTGGGAGTTAGTGAGTTAGAGAAAGCTATAGTAAGCATCTCAGCTGTAATAGAAACGATTGAAAACAAAACTATAGATGCAATCAGAGCCCTCCAAGAAGAAATTAGGAGCCTGTCAAAAGTAGTAGCACAAATTGTATGGCTTTAGATCTATTATTAGCCTCACAAGGAAGAGTATGTACAATAATGTCAGCTGTTGTATGTACCTAGACCAGAGTGGCCGAATCACTGCTGACTTACAGGAAATTGGGAAACAGGCAAAGATCTTACATGAAGTAACTCAAGATGACATCTTTTTGGGGTTTTTCCGAGCTGTCGGAAAAACTGACCTCCTGGTTACCAAATTTAACATGGTTAAAACAATTGTTTGTTATAATATAATAATTATCCTGTTCTCCATAATCTTTTGCATAGCAGTTTGATGTGGCAGTGGTGTTTCCAAACACAGGAGATTCCTATAGTGAATGGAAGAAAAATCAATTACGACGGAAACTAGACTCCAACAAATATTTGAAAAACTGTTAGATAAAAATCAATGTATTAGATTGAGTATAGTAAAATAATTTACTAATTTTCTAGAAAAGGGGGGGATGAGGAAGGAGTTTAAAGAAATTTTTGTAGATCTAATTGCTTAACAATTACCTAGATTGTTGTTGATAAATAATGCTTTGTTTTACTAACTATTGTGCAAATGAACTAAAGCAAGGAGTCTAGAGTTCCTCCTGAAGGACAGTTCCTGATGAGAACTAGCTAAAACCAACTCTATAGTTTGGACAAAGACCAAGGAACAACTGAGTCTGCGCAAAGAGAGAAGGTAAAAAGTTCAGAGCGAGGGAGACTACCAAGCCTTCATCCCCACGACACATGACCTCTACCAAGAGACAGTACGCAAGCGCAGTTTGGCGGGAATTATGTAAATGACTTCTTGGAGCTAATTTTAATATGAAACAGAAGTAGGTTATGAATATGTATAGGCGTATTTGGAAATCAAATGTTACCAATTTGTTAATAAGTTAAAATTGATAGATTTTATTTGATTAATTAATTGATTTTATAAAATCATTTAACAGAATTAAAATATAGAAGCATAAGGAAAAAAAAAAATTATAGGAAACTTACAGCTACACAGTAAGAGTTGTTATGGAATCTTTTGTACGTCTTGTACCAAGGCTAGAAGAAGGGCCTGGAACTATTGTAATAATTTAGGGTTTGAAAGGTTTCTTTGTATCTGACCAGTCTTCTGTACGCAGAGGTGTACTGAAATGTCAGAATATGAGATTAATGGAAATTGGGAAGAGTCGACTGGAACAGCTTGTGGTTACCTGCCAAGAAACCGTGAACTTTAGTAAAAGGTAATTCCGGCAGGGGGAGATCGCGACCACCGACTCACATACCACCTACCCAAATCGTACCCCAGACCCATTTCTAGACCTTTCTAAGCTCTACTGCGCAGAATCGGATATAGGAGGAGAGTATGTTAATGATTTACTGGAAATATTATGATTATGTATGAATAATTAATGAATATGTATGAATAAGTTCTATATATGGTATCTGATTTTGAGACCTGGCGTGCGTTGATCGTGAGAGGACTCGCTCACGCACCCGGCCGTCAATAAAGAAGTGTCTGCTTATCTACATCACATTGGTGTCGATAAGTTCTTCATTCCGAGATTTCGGTAACAGTTTTGGCGACCCAGATGGGACCTCGCTGAAGGAGACCGGAGGAGTCGGGGACCTGATCGGTTCCAGCCGGCACCGAGGATTTCTCGGGGATACCCATCGATCCCCGATCCGTAAGGCTCTTCGCGACGTTCCCTGGATTTTTGGTAGGACACTTCTTTTTTTCAATTGTATTAAGTGGGTTGGAGTCCCACTAAAGTAAGTAAGTAAGTGCACTAGAGGAAGTGGGTAGGAGTCCCACTATAATAAGTGTATGGTAAGGAGTGGGATGGAGACCCACCAGTGGGTTTGAGTCTCACTGAGTAAGTCTGCCTGTCAGACGCGGTGAGAGCTGCGCAGGGTTGGACTAAAAGGATCCTTGTGGAAGTGGAAGCCTAGGCGCCTGCCCGTAAGACATGAGCGAAAGCTATAGCAGGGTTGGACAAAAGTGGAAACAAGAGAAACTATATGCTATAGTGTTCTCTAAGGTAGTGCCTCTAACAAGAAGTTAGAATAAGTTTTTGGGGTTTTTTGTTGTTTTTGTGAGTTTGTGTATTAAGAAGAAAATTAAGAGGTATAATATTGTGTTATATGTTTGTTTAAAGTAACTGTGGGAAAGTGTGAGTGTGGCTGTAAGGGTGAGACGTGTAATTGAGAACGAAAGCGAGTGTGGAGTGTGGATCCGCGGATCGGAGTGACAGAGTTGAATAATTGTGTATTGTACTGTGAGTAATTACACCATGGCAACTAAATTAACTCGGTTGTTTAAAAGTAAAAGCATGGGTAATCTTGCTGTAAATGACAAAATCCTGAAAAATTCTTTGTTGGGATGTTTATTGGCACATTGGGGAAATTTACAGGATGATCTGCAAAAGAGCCAGATGATTGAGTATTGTAATAATTTGAGTATTGTAATAATTGGTGGCCTTTGTATATATCGGATGATCAGGAAAAGTGGCCCACGAATAGGACACTGAATTATAACACTATTTTGCAGTTAATGCTGTATTGTAAAAGAGAAGGGAAATAGAATAAAATGCCAGATGTGGATTTGTTTTCTTTTACTTAAGACAAAGAAAGGATTGGCAGATGAATGTAAGCTAACTATTGGAGATAATTTGGTAACGGCTATAACTTCTGATAATAAGAAAGTAGAAAAAAATGTTGTTTAAATTGTGAGATTGGGAGTGGATACAGGAGCAACATTTTTTTATTAAATACCTGTAAAGGAAAAATTGGAACAAAAACAGGCCATTCCTGCAACCCCTGGATTTGAAATTTGGAAATAAGATAATTACACATGAATTTTTGTGTGTACCAAAATGTCCGATACCCTTCTTAGGAAGAGACTTGTTATCCAAATTAAATGCACAGATTGTTTTTGACGAAGGAGAACTTTTCTTGAAAATACCTGAGTCAAAAACGGGAGAAATCCTGATGATACAAGAAAAGGTAAAGGAACAAGAAATTCCACCGGAGGTGGATTTGGCAGTGATCCCTACTGTATGGGAAACAAATATTCCTGGTAAATCGAAACTAGCAGAACCTGTTAAAATAGATTTGAAGGAAGGCGCAGGAACAGTGAGAATTAAACAATATCCAATCAAATCAGAAGTGAGACAGGAATTGAAGAAATTGAGTGATAAATTTTTGGAGTATAAAATTTTGGAAGAATGTGAATCTGAGTATAATACTCCTATTTTACCAGCCAGAAAACCTTCGGGTGAATATAGACTGGTACAAGACTTGAGAGCAGTAAATCAAATAGTTAAGGATATTTATCCTGTAGTAGCAAACCCTTATACACTGTTAACAGCATTGAGGGAGAATTATCAGTGGTTTACAGTGCTTGATTTAAAAGATGCTTTCTTTTGTATACCTTTGGAAAAGGAAAGCAGAAAACTGTTTGCTTTTGAATGGGAAAATCCTCAAACCGGGCAAAAGATGCAGCTGACATGGACTAGATTACCCCAAGGATTTAAAAACAGTCCAACTATTTCTGGAAATCATTTAGCAAAGGAATTTGAAATCTGGAAACAGGACAAACCAAGACCTGGGCATTTACTTTTACAATATGTGGATGATGTATTGATTGCTACAGAAGAAAGATTTACTTGTATACAGGTGACCATTGACCTCTTGAATTTCCTGGGACTAAATGGGTATAAGGTATCCAGGAAGAAAGCCCAAATAGCCTGCCAGACTGTGATATATCTGGGCTTTGAGATTTCAAAAGGACAACGACAATTAGGAAAAAATCGCAAAGAAGCTATTTGTGGTATACCTGAGCCGAGAAATATTCATGAACTCAGAGCATTTTTGGGAATGACTGGGTGGTGTCGCCTTTGGATCATGAACTATGGGCTAATAGCTAAACCGCTGTACGAGGCCCAAAAGAATTCCCCCTTTGTATGGGGCCCACAACAGCAAAAGGCTTTTGTAGAGTTAAAACGTGCCTTAATGTCTGCACCTGCTTTGGGACTGCCGGATCTAACCAAAGATTTCCAGCTGTTTGTTCATGAAAGGCAACACCTTGCACCGGGCGTGTTAACCCAGAGGATAGGAAGCTGGAAACGACCAGTCGGATATTTCTCTAAACAACTGGACACAGTGAGTAGAGGGTGGCCAAACTGCCTTCGAGCAGTGGCAGCAACAGTGATGCTCATACAAGAAGCTCGGAAATTGACTTTGGGAAGAACAATAACAGTCTATGTCCCACACATGGTGATAACTGTCCTAGAACAGAAGGGGGGACACTGGCTGTCCCCCAGCCGAATGATGAAGTACCAGGTGGTATTGACTGAACAGGATGATGTGATTCTAAAGACAACTAACCTGGTAAATCCTGCAGTGTTTTTAAGTTCCATACAGGAAGAAGGACGACTGGAACATGATTGCTTGGCTACCATCGAGTATGTTTATTCCAGTCGTGAAGATCTGAAGGATGTGCCACTGGAGCGACCAGACTGGGAATTGTATACTGATGGAAGCAGCTTTATGGAACAAGGAGTCCGATACGCCGGATATGCGGTAACAACAGAGACTACAGTTATAGAAGCAGGAGCATTGGCGAGTACCACATCAGCCCAAAAGGCGGAACTCATCGCTTTAATTCGAGCCTTAGAACTAAGCAAAGACAAGAGAGTAAATATCTGGACTGATTCAAAATATGCCTTTGGGGTAGTGCATGTCCACGGAGCTTTGTGGAAAGAGAGGGGGTTATTGTCCTCCTAAGGATCAAACATTAAGCATCAAACAGAAATTTTATGATTATTGCAAGCAGTTCAAAAGCCAGATCAAGTAGCAATCATGCACTGTAAGGCACACCAGTTTGGGAATACAAAAATAATAGCTGGGAATAATTTAGCTGATAAAACAGAAAAAAAAAAAAAAAAGGTAGCAAAGAAACAAGCATTGCAAATGGCAATAATTCCTTCTAAAACAGTAACCCTTCCTAGGGAAAACCCGAGATATTCAGAGGAAGATGACAAATTGGGTCAGTTATTAAATGCTAAGAAAAACTTAGCTGGATGGTGGATAACTCCTAATGGACAGGTAGTAATTCCACCTCCTGTGATGAGAGAGATAATTCAAACGAGACATCAGGAATGTCACTGGGGGGCAGAAGCCTTAGTAACATCTTTACGAAAGCAAGTAATATCAGTTAAGATGTTGGGAATAGCTAAAATGGTAACTCAAAGTGTGAAGTATGTTTGAAAAATAATCCAGTGATTAAGAAAAAGGTTCAAATGGGTAGACTGAAATCTGGTACAGAACCTGGAGATGATTGGCAAGTAGATTCTTCAGAGTTACCTATAGACAGAATGGGTACCGGTACATCCTGGTAAGGGTTGATACTTTTACAGGATGGCCAGAAGCCCTTCCCTGTCGCACCACACAAGCAAAAAGAGGTTGTGAAGTGGTTATTACAAGAAATAATTCCGAGATTTGGAGTTCCTATTGGAATTTCCTCTGACAGAGGTCCACACTTTGTGGCTGAAGTAGTCCAAAGTGTTAGCAAAGTATTGGGTATTAATTGGGATTTGCATGCGTCTTGGAGGCCACAATTTAGTGGAAAAGTGGAGAGGATGAATCAAACTTTGAAATGACAAATAAGTAAAATTTGTCAAGAAACCAGTCTAAAGTGGCCTCAGGCACTTCCATTGGCATTATTATGAATCAGGGTACAGCCAAAGAGTGGAACCTCAGTCAGTCCTTATGAATTATTATATGGAAAACCATATGAGTCTCCAGAACCAAATCTAAACATACATGTAAAAGGAAAACAAGATGTGTATAACTAATTGCTTTTTCTAAGGAAAACTTTGGCTGCGATTTGGAGTGTAGTAATTTGGAATAGACCTTTACCCCTGGAAAATTCAGTGCATGATTTCCAACCAGGAGACTATGTCTATGTGAAGACCTGGGCCTCCGAACCTTTGCAGGAGCGCTGGAGAGGACCTTTCCAGATACTGTTGACCACTTTTACAGCTATCAAGATAGCAGAATCAGATGCTTGGATACATTATACTCGAGTGAAGAAAGCACCTACTCCATGGAAGATTGTCAATCGTGACCCAGAGACTTTAAAATTGACACTGAAACATGTCTAATTTTTATATTGGATTTTATTTTGGTCGGTAGTGTTGGTGGGATCATGGGCCGGCTTGGTGGACAGGAACAAAAGACAAATAGAAACAGAACAAGTGATTGACATTCCCAAACAAATGGCTGAGGAAAATTTGATGGTAGGATTGATTAAAGAATTTGCCAGTTTACAAAATGTCACGCAGATCACTGCTTGTTTGCCAATACCGAGGGCAGTAGGTGAATCTATTCCATGGGGAATTTTAACTATGAATCTGACTAATCTGGAACATAAAAATGAAACCACCTATTGTGAACAAAGGCCAGTAACTCAATGGTATGAACAAGTAAAGGTTATTAGAAAACAGTGGAAGTCGCCAGGTAAAGAAACAGATTGTAAAAAAAAAAAAAAACCCGAAACTATTGAATTATGATTTTATAACAGGATCCTGACCTAGTGCCATAGCTTGAGTTCTTCTTCCTGGGGGTCCAAATCTCCACTTAGGATGGTGTTCTTATGATGAACAACTTAAAACCAATGTGAGCAGAAGTATCATGAAATGGAAGTGTAACAAAACTGGCCAAGGTACCCAATTAGTAGAACAATGGGACTCTATATGGTCTATGTCCATATTTTCCCATTTTCAGTATATGGCAAGAACTTCTTGGTGTTTTACCTGGGATGGAAAAGTTTTTTCAGTATTACCCTGGGTCAATGATAGGTCAACTTCATCGGGAGAGAAGGAAAATAAAATAGTGCCATGGTGGAAATGTGAAAAAGTGTATGATTGCAGTAATGCAGACTTAGTAATCCAAAGAATTCCTCTGTAGGCCACTGTTTTAACATATGGTTGTTTTTGTCGAGGTCTTAAGAACACTCTCAATTTAACCAGCACTTTTATAGTTAGAAAAGGAACTTTGTTTAGTTGTAGTAAAACTACTATTTGAAGTCCAGGACATTTAGTTCGGGCATTAAGAGATGGAACCTGGACCACTCATCTACCATTAGATGGTAAAGTGAAACAAATTACTTTAGGCATGCCAACATTGTGTCCGATTTGGAAGAAATCACCATTTAGAGGATCTCTAGAGAATATAGAACTGAAACGAATAAAGAGATCTGAGACAAATGATGATAATCTGAATGAACCATCTACAGGAGTGAAAATTGGCTGGGCACGTGAATCACTTTTATATCCTATAGCTTCATATAGAAACAGCATGGCTTTACAAGTTAACTGGTCAAGTGGAAAAATTAGCAAACGTTACTAAAAAGGGGTTTAAGGAATTGAATATACAATTACAGGCGACCTCTAGAATGACTTTACAAATAGAATGGCACTAGATATGCTCCTACTTAAAGAACATGGAGTGTGTGGATATCTCAAGGATAAATTGGACCACTGTCATATCCACATTCCAAATGTCACTCAGGATGTGGAACATGATCTAGACCTATTAGGAAAAATTGAAAAAGAAACTGAAACAATTCAAAAGGATATGTCAGAAGATTGGCTTGGAAAAATTTTTAACAAATTAGGATGGAACTTGAGTGTTGACGGCGAGGGAAGTCAAGCGGGCAAACTCAATATGAGTGATAGAGCAAGCTTCGATTTATTACGGCGCGATTATGTCTTATATACAGTTCCAGTTAATTATGCCTACTAGTCATCTGCTGATTGGTTAAGCTCTAAAGGGTTATATTTTCATACGTCCTCCTACTTGCGGTTTCTGCGGTTAGCTAGCTACATATTTTTTTTCTCTCTTGTCTACGCGAATTCCTCAAAGTTATTTACAACATTAGGCACAAGGTCAGTGTTTTTCTCAGCTTCCTTATCAGCATGCCTCAGCATAGCTGCAAGGCCTGCTTCAGCTAACTTACGCTAACTTTGTTTCACAAAGATCTTTAAGGGAGTCATGGCCGTGATCACACAGCCATTCTGCAACACTTGAGCTCTTGGATACAATCCATAATCAAAACTTTGTTTTTGTTACCGGTTGTCTTTTTGATGATCATGTTGGTATATGCATGTTTGAAGAAGCAGTTTACCAATAGAACAACCAGTCCACCAAGGTATAGCCCACCACCAAAATATGTTGAAACAAATGATATGTAAATAATGTGAAAGTATTGAAATAATGATTTTCAACACTTTCAAAGGGGGGAAATGTTATCGATTTGTTAATAAGTTAAGATTGATTGACTTTATTTGATTGATTATTTGATTTTATAGAATTATTTTATAGAATAGAAATATAGAAGGATAAAAATATATTTTGAGGAAACTTATAATTGCTCAGTAAAAGCTGCTATGAGACCCTCTGTACATCCTGTACCAAGGCCAGAAGAATGGGCTGGAATTATTGTTGAAACTTAGGTAATAATTTAGGGTTTGAAAGGTTTCTTTGTATCTGACCAGTCTTCTGTACGCAGAGGTGTACTGAAATGTCAGAATATGAGATTAATGGGAACTGGGGAGAGTCGACTGGGACAGCTTGTGGTTACCTGCCAAGAAACCGTGAACTTTAGTAAAAGGTAATTCCGGCAGGGGGAGATCGCGACCACCGACTCATATACCACCTACCCAAATCGTACCCCAGACCCATTTCTAGACCTTTCTAAGCTCTACTGCGCAGAATCGGATATAGGAGGAGAATATGTTAATGATTTACGGGAAATATCATGGTTATGCATGAATACTTAATGAATATGTATGAATAAGTTCTATATATGGAATCTGATTTGGGGACCTGGTGTGCGTTGATCGTGAGAGGACTCGCTCACGCACCCGGCCGTCAATAAAGAAGTGTCTGCTTATCTACATCACATTGGTGTCGATAAGTTCTTCATTCCGAGATTTCGGTAACACTTATGTATATGCAACATTTGATTGTATAAATTGAGGCAAGTTGTTGCCCCTGGTGTGCATGGCTTTGGTGGGACTACCCCCCAGTGCTGCCCAGCGCTGAATAAACATACCTACTTTACAGTCTGATAAGATTGTGGAGTCTGATTCCGCAAGTCAGGAATGCTGTCCGTATTAGCTGCTGTAAATACTACTGCACACGTCTGTTCTTTTTTTAATGACAAACAACTTTCACTTTTTACAGTGTGGAATTGACTGGGACAGCAGTGGATGCTGTTTATGTTGACTGTAGTAAGGCTTTCAACACTGTCTTCTATCACATCCTTATAGGTGAACTGAGGAACTACAGGCTAGATAAGTGGGCAGTGAGGTAGATCAGAAACAGTCTGAATTGCTGGGCTCAAAGGGTTGTTTGTGATTTGTAGCACAAAGTCCAGCTAGAGGTCAATCAGTAAGGAGTAGTCCAGGGGTCGATAATGGGGCCAATAGCAGTTAACACTTCATTAATGACCTGGATGGTGGGACAGTGTGCCTTAAACAAGCTTGCAGGTGATACAAAACAGGGAAGAGTGGTTAATGCAGCAGAGGGTTGTACTGCCATTCAGGGAGACCTTGACAGGCTGAAGAAATGGGCAAACAGGAATCTCATAACGTTCAACAAAGGGAAATGCTAAGTCCTCTCATGGGCAGGAATAATCCCATGCACCAGTACATGCTAGGGAGGGCAACTGACTTGAAAGCAGCTTTGCTGAGGAGGACTTGGCAGTCCTGGTGGACTCTCATGTGACTATAAGCCAGCATTGTGTCCTTGTGGCAAAGATGATAGCTACGTAAAGAACATTGCCAGCAGGCTGAGGAAGCTGATCTCTGCTCAGCACTGGTGAATGAGTCCAGTGGAGGGTCACAAAAATGATTAAGGGCTTGGAGCATCTGTCATATGGGGAGAGACTGAGAGCAGGGACTGTTTAGCCTGGAAAGGAGAAGGCTCAGGGAGGATCTTATTAATGCATATAAAAAACTTATGTGGGAGGAGTAAAGAAGAGGGAGCCAGACTTCCATCAGTGATATATAATAACAGGACAAGAGCCAATGGGCATGAACAGAAATACAGGAAATTCCACTTATACATAGGAAAATAGCTTGTGTTTTCTTCTGATGTTTTTTTTCCTCTGTTGTGGTTTGTTGTTTGGTGTTTTTTTAATTGGAAGGTGGTCAAACACTGGAAGAGGTTGTCCAGAGAGTCTGTGGAATCTCCATCTCTGGAGATATTAAAAACATGACTGTACATATACCTGGGCATCTTGCTGTAGATAACCCTGCTTTGAGCAGGAGGAGAGGTCTAGATAATCTCCAGAGGTCCCTTCCAACCTCTATAATCCTAAGGGAAAAAAAAGGTATATCTCTTTGTCTTCTTCTTTGTTCCTTTTTTAAGTGAAATTACTATTAGACTTCAGTCATACAGATATTTTTCTTCTGATTTCTGTTTTGTTCTGATAGTGCTATTTAGGCAAATGTGTAGTAGATGGCTGAGCCTTAGAAACCTAAAAGAGGGTGACATTTTGGTGGTAAGACCTCTTTATAGGTGCCTAAACTACTATCAGATTCTACTGTGCTTGTCCAGTCTTCAAATTTTTCTGGCATGCTGACATTCTGTGTTTTCTCAAGAGTTTGTAAGTAGAATTAGTTGTAGATTTAACTTCTATAGGTGTGGGGGACATGTCAGTATTATCATAGCTGTCAATGATGTTCAAGCACATGTTTTGTTTAGACTCTCTAACTGTTGCCCCAGACAACTTTTTTTATGTGGTTGCTGCATTTGTGCATACATCTCAGTCATGTTGACGGTTATGCAAGAGCAAAGGATGAACCAAGATGGTTTAGTTTTTCATGTCTACTAATATCTAGAGCTATAGGTTATGGTTATTAATATTCCCCAATGTATCAGAAAGAAATCTTGTAAATACTGAAACAAGGTGCATAGTGGGAAGTGAGTCCAGTTCTAGGGATATCTTCTTAGACTCTTAGGGGAGTGGAGTTCTAAGAGTATTGAATGAGTAGGAAAGGAATTTGGGGGTACAGGTTTAGAAATGTTACGTGAAATGATATGGAAATATATAATTGAGAAATGTTGCCAAATCTCCTTATCTTGTATAAAACAGGTCTGCTGCAAAAACATAGCAAGGCTGTAGAAGCTCTTCAGATA
The DNA here is from genome assembly GCF_015220075.1 of Falco rusticolus. Taxonomy (NCBI): domain Eukaryota; kingdom Metazoa; phylum Chordata; class Aves; order Falconiformes; family Falconidae; genus Falco; species Falco rusticolus. The sequence continues at coordinate 19,306,478 of NC_051209.1, read as the reverse complement.
TCTTGTCTTCTGCTGCCACCAGAAAATCAGAAAAAAAAATACAGCTGTTGGTGAGTATGGCAAGAATTAGCTTTCACAATGATTTGCCACCTCTTTCTGAATCAATGCAGACCAGAATCTTGGTATGTACAGTGTAAGGCAGAAGGTCTAGACAAAGATATTGGAATAGCATAAATAAAGGATTCTTACTGGAGAGTGTATGGAAAATACAGTTTGCTTGTTTGATGAACAGTTCATCTATTCTAGCTATGTGAAAAGCTACTCTGAATTTGAATAAATTTCTTGGTAAGTTGTGAGCAAATGAAGAATTTGCTCAGAATTTGGAGGTTTCCTTATCTTTAAAAACTGATTTTACACACAGACATGGATAGGTTCACTGTTGAGTGGAAAAAATAAAATGCAGTGGAACATGAGGTCTCTGGTGTTCTTTATCACTGCAGAAAGTGCAACTTAAATAGACTATTTCAGTCATAGAAATCTGTAGCTGAATGTTTTGGTTTACCTTTTTTCAGCCATTAAAAAAAAACACAACAAAACTACCAGTTTATTTAAGTACTTATTTTAGTTCATCACTTAACTACAGATATCTTTTTCTCTGAAAGTAGTTTTAGTCAGATCTCTACAAAGCCTTATTTTGTGCTAATGTTCTTTCTGTATTGCTGTTTGTAGAGTTATCGCTGATGTTTGCAACAGCATGTTTTTATAGTGATGTGTTGGAAGTACGGTAAGTATTGTGCTGTTAAAATATATTTTACTAAAAGATCACTCTTGAAATACAGTCCAATTCCCCCTCTCCCCCAACAGAAAAATATACAATAAAGATATTTTTCTTTCTCAGGTGGTTTAGGCATTTTTCCATTATATTCTCTGTTCAAAAGATGAAATGGACTTGGATTTGGATGAACTGCTTGCTGCTAAAATAGTATTTTTTTGCATGGACAATTATCAAGAAATCTTAAATGTTCTTTCCTCAAAATTTTCTATAGTGGAACATGTACATATCCAAAAAATTCAAGTAGATGTCTAGTGAAAAAAACTCCTATGTCTCTGCTTCTAGATCAAATTTATCCTTTTTGCTCCAAAATCCAATAGTTCTTAAAGACTTTGTTCTGTCTCTGCTAGCATATGAAGAGCTAATTATTTTTGCTGATATTCAACCATAACTGTATTTAAATGAAAATGATATTGAATGGTTTAGAGACAAGAACTCTAAAAATATGTTTTCCTGTTGGTCAGCACTCTCTTCTTCAGGGAATAGAGTCCTGATCTGGCAAATTGTTTGTGGTAGTGAGGAAAACCGTAAACAGCTAAATAGTGTTTCTATTAATGTTCAAATTTTCTTTTAGATCCATCCTTACTCGCTCAATTTTTCAGAACTCTTTTTCTATTTCCTGATACCATATTTTCTGTTCAAAGCTGCTTTTTAGTTCTTCCTTCCTTAATTTCTATTGAAATAGTTACTTTTAACCTCTTCCAAGAAAGGGTTAAACAGGCTTCCTCTGTGTCATGTTTTTTTGACTCATTAGAACTCACTCAATTAGTGCAGGAGATAGAAGGTAGAATTTGGGGTCTTTACTCCATATCTTCTTTACTTAAAGACTTTAGGTGGTCAATTTGATTAGGCCAGTTCTTGCAAATGTATAGCAGAAAAAAAAAGCTGTTCTTTTTTTACTCTTTCTTCAAATAAAATATGTTGGAACTGATACTGATGCAACTTTTCCTCCTGCATCATTTTGTCACCAAATCAGTAAAGATGAACTTGAATACCAAAGGGAAACTGATTCAAGAACCACTGGCAGCTTTATTGGAAGAAATTGCAATGAATACAGAAATGTCTGTGAAAGACAAGAAGCAGCAGCTCTCAAGCAAGTAAATAAAAATTCCTCCACAGTCTTTAATTTCAATTTAAAAAGCTTTATCCGGTAGTCCTCTAGAGAAATAATGAGATTTTAAAATAGTAGATACTTTTGGGGAGTTATAAATTTTGAATCACTTAAAATAAGGGTTCTGTGATGAATCAATACATATTGTAAAATATCACTTAATTTTGTATATAGACGTATAGAGAGTCCATGGGAAAAATAAACATTTTCCTGCTCCAGAAGCAGAGGTTACACTTTTAATAGTTTTTTAAATTACAAGTTTGAGTGAATTCTTCATTTAAATTGATGTACTTTTCTAGTTTCAGAAATCTTACCCTCAAGTGTATAGAGTACGATTTCCTACCCTTGAAACTGAAGTGGTGCTATTTCCAGAAAAAGACTAAACAGAAAACACCAGTTCTGATGTGGTCCTTAAAAAAGCCTTTTCAACCATTTCACAGAACCAGAAGCTTTTGGATGTAAGTGGTTTGAAATACATCAGTGAACTGTCAGAGAATATTAACAATGGATCTTAGGCAAAAGGAGCCTGAGCAGCATGTAATTACTCAAAAAAAACCCACTACTAGAGATACTGTTAAGACAGCAGAAAAGGTCAAAAGAAGAAAGAATTGAGGTGGTAGAAATGTGAGCCATTATCCTTATTTTTGTAAATATATGTTTGGGGTTTTTTAATGGCTGTTATTTAAAACAAGCAAGCAAATAAACAAACACACACACACCCAACTCAAGGTGATTAATCTACGTGGGCGATAAAGTACACTTGCTGTAGTTTTGATTTAACCATCATTTCAAGGCCTATAATGTATCTGTGTGTAATGTATTGTTGGTAACTAGTCAACAGCAGTTTTTCCATGAAAATGAGTAAAAATGTTTAAGCTAGGCTGTTCACATATAGCTTGAAATTAATTTCCTGTACATGCTTGAATGTATGAAACACTGGGTTTTGTTTTACTGTTGTGTTACCTTAGTGTTCTTGATGTGTAAGATTTATTTTTGAAAATTGTGAAAACTAATTCTTAATTTTCTGATTCATATAATGCATTACAACTTGAGTCAACTCCTGTTGAAATTCAATTAACTTCTATAGTGCAGACCCATTCCTTTAAGTCTTTTCCATATGCTCTTACTAAATATTGCCCTAAAAAATTGGATGTTTGTCCAATAGAACATGTTTTATAAGAAACTCTGAAGCCTTGCATTTCCTCTGGAAATGGAATGCAAATATTGAAGTATACATGCCTGTAATGATATTTTTTTGCATTATTAAATCTACTGCACCTGTAACTTGACTGTGCATATAACTAACTAGATACTGATAGCACTTTTGAGCTATTAAAGCATTAACATTTTCAGATATTTACTTAGAATGGTGGTTTCATGTTATTCATTAAAGAGTAGCATTTCATACCTCATTGAATGTCAAAGTAGTCTGTGCAGGAGAGAAGGTAGCTGACATCCCAACAAATTTCTATCTGATGTTTTAGTAAGCAACATAGTGACTATCCTGTAATGCAACATTGATGGTATTTTTACTTTGCTAACCTCCTAAACAGTTGATAAGCTTTAAGATGTACATTACAAGGTTGTTGGTTTAATGGATTGGAATAGTTCTTGGGCATTGTGCTTTTGATGAACAGTACATGTTTCCATGATCTCTTTTCACACACCATTTATACTTGGATTTCATATCAGTAATCTTTATTTCTTAAGCAAAAATGATAAAAAGGTGTAGTGGGGGTTTGCATGGCAAGGTTTTGATAGTGGGGGGCTACAGAAGTGGCTTCTGTGAGAAGATGCCAGAAGTTTCCCCCGTGACCAATGGAGCCAATGCCAGCCAGTTCCAAGATGGACCTGCCACTGGCCAAAGCCAAGCCAGTCAGTGACAGTGGTAACGCCTCTGTGATAGCATATTAAGAAGTGAAAAAAAAAATAATCTGTACCAGTAGGAGAGAGGAGTGAGACTATGTGAGAGCAACAACTCTGCAGACAGCAAGGA